>NC_091062.1:128721114-129026392 GCF_000393655.2 Nicotiana sylvestris | reverse complement strand
CTCCTCCACTCTCCTCAGTAGGCAATGTTGCAGTTTCATTTTCATTGAAACCTGATGTTGAAGGCATGGCTGATGGTGCCTCAACAGCATTTATCTCTTCGAACTTTTCCTCGAATTGACTAAATAAAATTTTCAAAACAAAGAAAGAATTACACACAAATCATCTATACTCCCCCTATTAAGTTACATTGCCCTTAAAATATAAACACTGCACTCTCTTTCTAGCAACATATTAATCGTTTCAATATCATAGATTAGTTGCAACAAAAAGAGAAAAAGTACCTGACAAGGTAAACGTCAATTGGTCCCATGGTGCTGCGAAGCACAATTCTGTATCTCCTTTGTGGATAATCAACAGCCTATTGGAGAAAGGAAGACATACTAATATATGTAGAACTGCTACTTAAATTTTGCTGAGGTAACAAGTTAAATAACCAGTAGACTTGCTACGATACTGAAAGGAAAAGTTTCTGTACTAAAGAGAAAGCAGTTACCTCATCAGGATCTGGGACTTCTAAAGTGGTGCCATGTGGAGCTTTAATAGCTATCAGTGTTTCATTCTGATGAGGGCAATAAATGTGAGCGCTGATCATTTGATGAAAATTGCATTACAAAAGAATGAAAGGAAAAAACCAAAAGCATCTGTTCTAAAGTTACCTGAAGACAAGGTAAGCTCTTTATATCATCTTCAGTAACGAGAAGCCATCTTTTGGAGGAGATGAGTCGCAAGAATAAGGAGGGAAAAGTGAGCAGATAGACCGGCTGATAACCAAGAGTAACAAAAAGAACTAATAAACCAAAGAACGGGTACCTTTGATTGTTTTCATCTTCACACAGGTCCGTCAACCTTTCTTGCATTTCTCTGGAAAAAACCCAATATAACACAGTATTAGCATAATGGTGAAGCAAAATAAAACCTTGAATATAGTATTAGAGGCATTCAGAAGATAACCTTGTCTGTTCATTTAATCTACGTTCTTCAATAGTCATATTTTCTACTTCTGCCTGAAAAGGAAGCAGAAGCCAACGATTAATCCTTTGGCTCAGGCTACTTGGCAGATTATGACTGCGCTAAATGACAAATAACAAATTAAGAGAGCAGGCAGGCATCGAGATATTTCTTCTTACCTGTAAACTTGTAACACTATCATCAACTTCCCCTGGTCTTGAGACATCTAAACCCCTATGTAACAATAGAACTGAATTACAACTTTTTGTTTATTGAATGATCTTGAATAATGTAGAACTTCAAATGATAAACAACTTCAATAAAATATATTTATTGGATAAGCATTTCCATACTTCCACTGGATCCTGTTTTTGAGTTTCTTTTCAATCAGACCAATGCCTTCCAGGACATTTGTGATGTCATATATGCGCCTTTTCTGCACCTGTTCAAAGGAAAAGATGTGTAAGCTGGTAGAACTTCATCACACATGCTTATGTAGTATCAACTGCGAAGTGAAGGTTACCTCTAATGTATCAGCAGCTTTGTTAAGATCTAGAATGCCATCTTCTGCATGTTTGATCAGGTTAATGAACTTCTTCGTTAAGAGACCTGAATGAGAATCAAGAGAGGTAAGTCATGAGTTACTTACTCTGGTATATGTTTATCCAGTACAAGAAGTAATTTTTTAAGAGAGATGTCCTATAAAATATAAATGCACAAGCATAAAAAATAAAGCTCACACCTAAATTCACACACCTAGGGACATAGTGGAGACAAAGACTAAAAGACACAAATTGATAATCATAAGTCATAAAAGTAATAATTTACCTAAGGAGCTGTCGTAGCGGCAAGGACCAACTGGAGTAGCATTATTTCCTGAAGGGGATCCTGTAATTTGAAATATTTAAGAAGTTATTTCTTTCATAATTTTATGTGTTCTAAAATTGGTGGGTGACTCAGATAAAATGAAAAACAAAGATAAGATGGAGCGATATAACAAAGAAAATATAACTTATCATTATACTGTTTATCTGCCAAAATGAATAAGATAAGAATGGTGAATTTTATATTGATGATATGAGATACATAAACTAATGTTGACAAAAACTTCTTCATAGGAATCCATACCTAAATTTGAGGTAGCAGCTTGAGAAGCAGATCTGGCCTTTGATGTCCTAGGCACTTTCTGTGCCTTTCCAACTTTCCCTGAGATTGGTGTCTGCATTGGACTACTCACATCGGCATATCCAGAATCTGTTATCTGTGCACCAACTCCCTGTTTGTAATTTGTTGTTTCACTCTTCCGTTTCAGTGGCTAATCAAGACAATAGAATATCCCCAAGTTCCCATCGCCATCAGCAATAAAATTTAGAAGCTTTAACCAAAAATTGTGTCTGAAGTGAAGTTGATATATAGATACTATAAACTACTCAACCAGATTGTCGCACTTAAATCAAGAAACTCAAATTGTATCACTAAAAATATTTAAATAAAGATTTTGGAAATGGAACATAATAAAAAATTAATATTAGCAGCATGAAGATAATATTATTTGATGCTTGTCCAATCGATCTCATTGATTGTTTCAATAGTTCATTAAAAATTTGATGCAGTTTGGTATTTTACCAATTATTGGTAGAGTAGACCTCATTCATCATGACAATGGTTGCTTAGTCCATCCGTTATCCTTTTCCACCTATCATATGACTTGACTTCAGCCTAAAAGCTACTGCTATAACTTCTCTAGACATGTGAGACAGCATACGACTAGTATGCGCAAGTCTCTATGTAGTGGTCGACGTTTTAGATGCTTCACCAGAAACAACCAGTTGCTAGTTCATAGTCAGGAGGACTAGAGGCCTTCTTTTAACAGTTCAAGCAGGGGGAGGGGGGGGGAGATGCATAATGTATTAGAACATTGCAGCTCCTTAATTAGGCATTTATTTCCTCTAATGATTCATCTAGTTTCTTTCTCAATTTGCAATTCACAAGAAATTGCATGTAACTAGCACCGATCCACAAGCTGAGTCATAGGACCAACCAGTACCTTGCAAATCTAATCAGAATTCAACTTTACCCTCAATCATGTAGAGTTCTTACTCCAACCAAGAACCTTACGCTCTGAAAACCATATCAACCTTCATTTTTACTATTCAATCAATTTGATTTAGTTTTTGTCAAACCATAGCCAAACTCCATCAACATGTAACACCCTAGGCAAATCCCACATCGGGAATACTCGGGAGAAATGTTGGGTATATAATGAAGCAAGCCTCATGACGCGTTTTAAAGTCGTACTAACCTAGACCCAAAGTGTTAACCTAGAATTTAGTCATAGACTATAGCAACTCTCTCGACTAAGAATCATTCCTTCTTACACATCAAGCAAAAGTTTTTTTGCAGCAAATGATGGCCATCCTGAAAGTTTAAACTGATTCATCGAAGAAAAATGCAAAGGGGAGGAATTAGTACTGGACATTTTTTGGACTTTGTTAGTACTCGTGTCCTAGATTGATACTTTGTATAGGGCCTAACTTCTCTCTTTTGTTTTTGTCTTTTGTAACTAGGTCTCCTGAAACTATGCATCTTCTTGATGCTCTTTTTAATGAAACACAATCACTTCATCAAAAAAAAAAAAAGATCCTTCTTAATGCATACGAAGACATTTGACAATCTTCTGCATTTCAAAATTCCACACGCCTCTTACATTGTAATTTAGATCTTGACCAACCTAAACGAATGACCTTGTCCCCTCTGCTTTCTCCTTCTAATTAAATTGGGCAGATATAGTCTCCTTATCTATTGAAAGAAGTAATGGTGGCACAAAAATAATAAGAAACCTAGCAATTTAGGTAGGTTAGTAGCTGAAAATACAAGAGCTGCTACAACTTTAATTTTATCTCCAACTTATGGAAATTAAGACATCCATAAAGGCAAAAGACCAAAATCAATCTTGAACTCAAAATGACACAAAGTTAAGATCGTTACGGGTAAATTAATAAAGACAACAATCCAAATCAAGAAAGATCACATACTAGAAATGGGGACTTCCACGCATATGAACAAATGAAAAATTCCACACTGGTAAAATCAAAATTCAGTTCAAACCCAATGGAAGAAATCACCTACAGGACACAACAACATATATTTTACCTCTACTGATGCAAATTAAACGGCAAAATTTCTTAGAATTTGTTCAATTCACTCACTCTCAATAAAGGGACAAAAAACTGCATAACAAAAAAGGACCATTTCTAGTATATGAAAATTGGAAGACTCACAGTAGACTTAACAAGGATGGCCTCAGGTTGTTGAAGTGGGTCAGTAGAGAAGCGGTGGTAATCTCCAAGCGGCGGTTTACTCGACGTGAATGGGAGCTCACGCTGTTGATGATGTGGCTGCTGCATGATCTGCTACTCTTCTTTTTGAAGCAAACCCCAGCTGAGAAAATTCTCAAAGTTTTAATCCTTTGATTTTCAATTCAACAATCAAATTGAATGGAAGCCCGTGTGGCTATGGTTTTTGGGGTTTTTCAGAGGAAATTGAAGGAGAGGAATTTAGAGAAAAGGGAAATGGAAGGAATTGGGGAGAGGAGAGGAAGAAGATGAGATCTGAGAATAGAAAAAGCGGGAAGAGAGAGAAAACGAGGGAAAGGAAAGGGAAGAAAGAAACAAAAAGGTTCGGATATGTATATGGAGGGAAGCACAAGCACTTAATATGTAAATTTAATTTAAAGAAGAATAATCGAATCAAACAAATCTTTCTTTTACTATTTCTGGATTGAATAATACTAAAAAAAATTCTAATCATTATTTTTGTAAATTAAAAATTAATTAAGATCTACTTGAAACTTTTATGGTAATTTCTTTTTTTTAACTCCTGAGATTGGGGGAATTTTTTGAATTTTAAACAGTATGACAACATATTTTTTAGAATTCATTTGGTACAATGTCATAATATTATCTAGCAGACAAATGATATAGTTTAATTTAATGGTGCTAAATTTTTTTATTACACTCCAATTTAGTTCTTCACATAGCATGACAGATGCTAAACGGAGTTGAGCTAATCGTTGACAAATATAACAAATGGCAAAGAACTAATTAACATGCCATTACATATATATATATATATATATATATATATATTAGTGTTGAACTTACATTTTGAAAATACTTCTTATTCAGTGATGGTCGAAAAATCCTGCATGATATGATTTTACTAGAAAAATTGTATTCCAACAATCAGTATTTTATTTATTAAACGATAAATAGTGTACATATATATGATGAAGAATTTAGGTCTTTGAACTTTACCATTACTTACGTATTAAGAGAAATAGCAATCACGTGATATATTTTAAACAGTATAACTAATCTAACTGCGATAGTTTTATGTAATTATAACCTGATGACTAATCAAAATAAGATACTTTTGTTATATTTTTTTCTAAACAAAAATCAAAGTTCTGAAAGACTCAATATAAGAATATAGCTTAACCCTATAATTATCAATTACCAGATCTGTCTATGAGTAATAACGGATATTACTATCCCCCCCCCCCCCTTCCTTCTCTATATATAGGAACTTTATACAAATACTATCAAAAGAAGAAATTAAATCGGCGGTTGGCGCCTAATAGAGAGCACCTGTTGAAGTGGGGCGATGCTTTGGTGCGTAGAAACTCCACGGTTACACCTATACTCGGATACGGCCCAAACGCTAACCAACACTCACTGCTAGTGTGGCGCTAAACGGACTCTGACACAACAAAACCCAATTCTGTCTACTAATGGGCTGCACCTGTTAAAATAGCCCGATCGAACCATTTTTTACATGCTTGGTCCCTTTTTAAAAATTATTATCATAAATGATAATAGACTTTGTTTATTTCAAAAACAGCACTTTTTTTTTTACTTTTTTAGCACTTTCATTTTGATAACTCCATTAACTAAGGGATCCCTCTACATTAATTCACTTTTTACTACATTTTCTTTTCTCTCACTCTTCTATAACTTCTTTTTTCTCTTCCATAAATAACACTTACCCAAATATATCAAAGATTCTGAAAGATGAATATCTCAAAAATAATTCTCTCTACACAATGATAATTTTAGAATTTTTTTCTTTTTTGAGTTTTAAACTTTTTTCTGTACAATTTTATTTTAAACTTTTTTCTGTACAATTTTATTTTAACTAAAAATATACATTTAACATATTTCAAGTATATAATATTGTGATAATTTACAATGTAAATATTCAATTAATATGTCTATATATATATGTATATGTATATATATGTATGTATATGTATACCACATAGATAACTTATATATACATCATACTACATTATTATATTGATATTATTCAAAGTATCTTGCTAGCATATACCTTACATAAAATTTAATCTAAAATATTAGTATGCCACTAGTGTGTATATAGAAGAAAAAAAATATGTCACATATACTATTTATATACGGATAATTTGTACAAATATGCATGTTATATTAGTGCAAAATATAAATGGCATATTTATAATATCTCTTTAAATATAAATAAGTGTATAAATAACATATGCATATATACATAATTTTTCCTAAAAAAAACACATGATTTATAATATACCATAAACATACATTATATTTTTTTCACGAAATATATGTATTTTATTCCATTGGAATATACAAATATATAATTTTTCTAGGATTAAGTTGAATAAAAAGGTCCATGTGTAAAAAGGAATAAAATTTATTATGGAATGGATCGATGATATATAATTAAATATAAAGACATATATAAAAAACATATGCATATATATATATATGAATTTTCCTAAAAAAATATATGATTTATAATGTATATACACCACAAACATACATTATAATTTTTTCGTAAATATATGTATTTTATTTTGTTAGAATATAAAGATGTATAATTTGCTACATTACATTATATAAAAAGGTCCATGTATGGAAAGGAAAAATCTGTTATGGAATGGATTGGTTTCTAAAAAAAATATAAAACATGGTATGGAATGGAGAGAAAAAATAGGGAAATATATTAAATACTAGGACTGCCTTTTTAAACAGCTTGATTCTTGGTGATTTGAATTGAATTAAATCTGCTATATGTATAAATATTTTACTGCCATATTTGTTAATCATTAATTAATGCTAATCTTTTGTATTATATTTTTAATATTGTACTATTAATGAAAGTATTGAAATTTTTACCTAGCTATACTATATTAGAAATTTATTTACCTATATTTTATATAGTTTTTAATAAGTATCTAGGTTTTCTTACGAAATTGCTCCCTAAAAGGCTCTCATCCTATTATAAGTGCCTTCAATTAAGGGATTCAATTATATCGTTTCTTTTTTTCTTCCTCTCCTGTTTTCTCTCCTTTTTTTACATCAAAATTCCTTAATCTACACCCGGAATTTCCCTCTTCTCTCTTCCCACCATTGTCAACAGCTTTATATTCTTAAAAAATCATCAATTGTATTGTTCTTTTGCTGCAATGCCTAAAACATAATTGTATCACAATTGTATCTAACTTGTATATGGTACATTAATACCCAAAACAATACATGATACATTACTAATAAATTAATATACAAGTATCGTTTATTTGTGATACAAACTATGAAATTCGTCACGAACTCACAACCGCTCGTAAAAATATATAGTGAATATATAATTATCATATATTCGTAATACAATTCTTGCAATAATTATGATACATACACAATTATAATACAATCGCGATACATTTCTGAAAATTTGTGATACAATTATGATCTTCATCTACTTCAAGTTTCAATCAAAACTCACCCACAGCTTGATTCAAGAGCAATATTGTGAATTTCGTCTTCATTGTATCAATAAGAAATAGAAACTTTGGGTAATTAGTAAGAAAGAGAGAAAATGGATTTGAAAACCTTTGAAAAAGGAAAAGAATCGATTTTTTTTTGGGGGGGGGGGGGGGATATAAAAATAAAAGAGAGATTTTGGGTGATTATTAAGAAAGAGAGAAAAAGAAACAAAATCTTAAATGTATGGGGTTATTGAAAATGGGGGTGGGTGTCATGTAACTAACAGGCTAAAATTAAGGGATTTTTTGAATTTTTTTCTTTTTAATGATCTTGTATATAACTTGTAAATATATATATACAAAGTAATTAATAAGCAACCTAAATAAAGGTGGTAAATAGATTTCTATTATAGTATAGCTAGATAAAAATTCCCTTTTTTTTTTTTTTTTTTTTTTGCAAAGACCTCTCTCCAAATTCAAGGAAACAAAAACCCCTATACTCTGAACTAATTTAAATTAACAAACTATATATAATCACAACAAGTACCCTCTCATGTTTTAGAAAAATACTGTGAATTAAAGAACCAAAATTCAATTGGTAGAAATGTTTATATTTTTTTAAGTAAATAGATTTTTAATTAGAAAAAAAATTGGATTGGAGAAGAGAAAACAAATTATTATAAAGAGAAATAGGAAAAACAAGATAGAGCACATTCAGGGTAGAAAATTTACAACTTATTAGCATAACACATAACTTTGAATAACAAATCTTATTACATTAATAAGCTTCTTTATTTGTGCTTGTTTATATTGACAAGTATCAACATACAAGGGCAGATTTATAGGTTGTTCACGAGGCATGTGCACTCACAATCTCTTTACCATATTAGGTATTTTATAGGGCAAAGACATGAGGCACCTAAAATTGGATGACTTTTCAATTTAGAAGTCTAACATAGGCTTGTTCCTATTAGACATTCAAACATCAATAAATGTGTGTCTATTAAACACAAAACGCTTACATGTCATATTGTGTGAATAATACTTCCCTTGAGCGCGTGAAGACCTAAATAAATTTTTATTTTTTAGCTTTTTTTCACCAAAAATCCACCATAAACCCATGGCCAGCCACTCTTTAATAGCTCCAATCCCATTTTTTTACCGAGACTTGGGAGAACAATTACAAAGAATCACTTGTTTTTGAAAAAAAAAATCCTTCAGATTACTCTTAAATCTTCTTGGTCATTGGCGCTGTCAAAGCTCTCATTGTTATTGATAGAACTGGAATCACCGGCTAGATTTTTCGATCAAACTCGGTAGTTATCTGATTTAATTTTTGAAGGAGCATGAAATTTTTAAGGTGATTCTGAAATGAGGAAATAAGAGTTGAAGGAAATGAGACAAAGTATCAGAGGTGGCAGTGCAGGATCGCCAGAGAATAAATTTTCCGGCAAAGCTCGATATTTTCCGATGGTCGTTGTTGGTCAACTTTTTTTTTTCTGCTCGCTGACTATGGTGGTTCTTCTCTAATTGTAAGAGCTTTTTATAGTAGGCTTTTTAAATTTGTCTATTGAAACAATTTAAGGTTATAATTTAAGATTTTTGTTTTGGTAAGCATGTGGAATGGTGATACTCTGTTAGGGGGGGGGGGGGATGGTTGTGGTTGTGTAACAACAATGGTGAAGGACGGGAAATTTGGATGCAACTGGGTGTAGCTGAGCGAAGAAGAAAATTGGGGGGGGGGGGTTGTCTCAAGATATTTATTTAATAATTATTTTGGGTCCAAATAACACATGTTCCCACTCTATTCGTCGATTTGCCACGTCATCCGCGAGTAGACTACACTCCCTTTATTTTTTGGCAAAATACATAGAGAGACACCTAAAGTTGGCTTCATATTTCTATCTCACCCTCCAACTTACAGGTGACAATATAGATATTTCAAGTTAACACAGGTGTGTCTCGTGGATACCCGAATCCGGCAGATTACATGCATGAGACACAACCGCGGATGACGTGGCAAACAAACAAATCAGTGAATGACACATGCAATTTTTATTGAAAAAATATTTAATCTTTTTATGTGGATTAAAAATTTAATTATCACAAATACAAACACTAAAGACAAACAAAATAGAAATTAAAATAAGAATGACCTCAAATGTTTCTCTGCAAGTTAGATAAAACAACAACCGTGGTGGTGCTTTGGTTTTTAAAAAAAATCGTGGTTTTGATGACTGGACTGAAGGATAACTTTGGAGCTAATATGGTCTTTTGTGTTACGATGAAGTAAAAGCGTTTTGGTGATAATACTTGACGCTATTGGTGCTTGGAGAAGTGGGGTTAATGGAGGAAGAAATTGAAATTTTTGGTGATAGGTCGGAGAAGATGGTGGTGGTTTACGACATTTTAGTGGTTTTCGAGTGGCGCTCATAGAGAAAATATGGAGGACGATGTCGATGAAAGATGGCTCAGAGAATGTTCTTTGGCTACATCTTTTGGCCAATAAAAATTGGATCTGGAAATGGTGGAGATAGGAAGGTCGGCTGCCAAGGTGGCGGCGGGTATGGTGGTAGAAGGGTGGTGCTCGTTATTGCTTGATTAAGGATGACAAAACTGCGCCCACATGAAAAAAATAAAACAAAAATATAATTTTAAGAACTTTCTCGTGCCCAAAGTTGTGTGAAAATTAAACATTTTGTCATGTCAGCTCGGGTGTTCACGAGACACACTTGTGTCAACTTGAAGTGTCTATATGATCACTGGTAAGTTGGAGGGTGAGATAGATACATGGGGCCAACTATATATGTCTTTTTATGTATTTTGCCTTAATTTTCTTACGGATAGTAAGTGAGGTGTTCAATAGATACATTATGAATATACTTTAAGTGTCTAATTGGAACAAGCCTATGTTAGAATGCTAAACTGAAAAGTCATGCCAACTTTAGATTTGGCCTATTATATATATATATATATATATATATATGTATTTTCTAGAATTAGTCATAGGGTACGTGCTTTGCGCGTGTATCCTATTTCAATGAGTATATAATTTTAAAAAATAATGTGACTATTATTAAATAATACATTTGAGTTATTGAACAAAATTAAAAAATGTTAGCTCTTAATAATGAATGTTGATCTAATTTTGCTTGTTCACTAAATAAAGAAATTTTGTCCAATAAAAGTTTATTAAGAGAACTTTGGGAATATATTATGAAAATTATTATTAATTTTGTTACCTAATACTAAAAATAAGTAACAAATTAATATCATAATATAACTAATTTTGCTCAATTTTTAATTTCTGTCGCCGCTAGTGCTCTTCTTATGGAAATTACATTTGTGTAACTTAAGAGTTTGATCAACTTGAAAAATAACTTTACTAACATGAGATTTTGAAAAAGAATTAAATTGGATTCTTTTGCTAATTAATTAATTCAAGGAGTTGATTATTTATTCTTGACATTACAAAAATAATTTATTTATTTTTGATTTTATAATAATAGAGAAAATATAGATAATTTTTGAACTCCTTTCATATTCAAACAAAACTTTTCTTTTCATTATTTTTATGTAATATTTGAAAACTACGTTTAATAATTAAAAAAATTATTAAATATAAACCTCTCACTATCCCTTAAAATTCTAAGTTACCTATAAGTAGAATGAATGGCTAAACATATTTCAAAGGGATTTTGCCGTAAGAAAATAGAAGGAAAAGAAAACATACTCCTAGTTCTCCCAGACAATATTTATTTTGAAATTCTAAATATTAAACTTTCTATTAATTTTAAAAGGAAAGATTTCATACCCAAAATTTTTGTTATGAGTCATACAACTTTAAATTAGGAAAGATTTAATAAATAGTATTTATTTCATTTGAAAGTTCTACATATTAGGAAATATTTAAATTACTATTTTATCCAGTGTGAACTCTATTTTTAAAGGGTAAAAAAGGCAAACGACATTTTGCGAAGGGGCCATTATGCTTTTAATATAGTACTAGCTTTAGTGTACGTGTGTTGCACGCGTGCTTAGCGTCAATCAATAAAATATGTGTATATAAATCATCTCAAAATTCCTTATTTTCACATGGACCATCGTGTGAACAATCATGGTTATTTTGATCTATATAAGGTAACTTTATAATTGATTTTAGTGTCCTAAATATTCGGATTATCTACATAGTTTAAATAGAGAAAGATTTAATAAGTCAAATTTTAGAGTTTTAAAATCCTAAATATTAGGAAAAAAGAGAGGAAATAAGGACACACAACGAGAAAAGGAAAATAAGGACTACTAAACCTAAATTTTTATATCAAAAAAATACTCGTAAACCCAAAATAAATAAAAAAACACTCGTGAAATGCTTGGAATTCAATACCCTAAATCTAAAAAGAGTTTATATGAAGGACTCCAATTAAATAACATAATTTTTTAGATCAAATTCCTAAGAGCTAGGGAAATAATTACCTGATTATTCCTAAATAATAGAAATATAATTAAATGATAATTCCTACAATTAAAAAAATAATATTATTTTGCTTAATATAAAAGCTAGTTTTAAAGAGTAAAAAATACGAACCATTGCGCGTGAATACTATCTAGATGAGTATGAACTATTAAAATGCTACATAAATATTCTATTAAAAAATTATGTTTGAGAGATAAAATAAAAGTTATAGAAAAAATATAAGTTCTTGAAAATAGTAATTGTTGAACCTATCTTAGCTAACACAATAAGCAAAGAAACTATACCCCATATAAGCCCCCAATCATGTGAGTCAATATATTCAACTTAAAATTATTATAAGTTTTATAATATCATTACTTTAATTTCACAAGTTATCATTCTTCAATTTTAGTTTTAGCAAGAACGCATTAATCCTTGAATATTTAAGTTATTAAGTAAAATTTATTTGAAAAGTTATATATTCTTAAGTTCATTATAGAAAACACAAATAATTCAACTAACTGGCAAAATATGCCTTTTTTTCTCGCAAATACAAATTGTGCTATATACTTTAATCAATAAAAAAAATATAGTAACTGATTTCAACAAATTAGTAAAGAACCCAGTGTCTATAATTGTAATAAAATTATATGCAATTCACGGGTTCTAAAAAGACTATGCTAATACTATTTTGGAAGCAGTAACAATATGTAATACATGTTAAAATTAAAATTAGGTTTAGTTCTACATATTATTCAAGTATTTTAAACGTAGATTTACTTTTTAAAGGAAAAAAAAATTAATTTTCAAAAGGTATAAAAGTTAGTATATAGATCAATTTTCACTATGTGGCAGTTAACTCTATATAACTCTCTCTATAAAATTTTAGGTTGTTAGGTATTTTAAATACTTATATTTATTATTATGTTCATTTTCCCGAACATGAACAATTATTTTTATTCTTTGAGAATATATATTTTTCAAATTCAAACATGACAACTAACCAAAATGTTAGTTTTCAAAATAATTCTTCCAACTAACATTAACTAATTTTTTTAAAGCCAAAACCTTCGTTGTTTTCCAATAAATATAATATTTGGCTTTGTTCTTTTACGTTAAGATTCATAATTTATTAAGAATGTTTTGGTTCATTTGTATCTAGAGAAAGAAACATACTCATAATTACAAAGTTAATTTTGTATATCAAACGTTCTTTGTGTGGAATTAAGATTATCTAATCTTTATGGAAGAAACATACTTATAATTATACGCAAGTAGTTATTTTATTCAATTCAAACAAAAATTTACATAAATAAATGCTTACTTGATTTAAATTCCTAAGTATTAGGATTTCTTAAATAGTTCAAATAAGAAAATATTTAATAACTATAATTTTAGTTTATTTCAAAGTCCTAAATATTAGGAAAATAAAATGTCTTAATTATTAGGAAAATAATTAAATTACTATTTTGTCTAATATGAGATCTATCTTTAAAGGATAAAAAAGGCGAACGTCATTTCGCTAAGGGCCTTCGTGCTTTTAATATAGTATAGATATAGATATGTTGGCACCCATGCTCCTCAAAGACTTAATAGTGTACTTGGTTGAATATTAAGTTATTTGCCTCAAGAACAATGATCAATTTTCACTTGATATTTTTTTCTTCTTTTTTTAGTGGTACATTCATATTTTATAAATCCTAGATATGCCGATGTCGACATACAATATATCTATATTTCATGAAAAATATGGAAAGTCTTTGGTTAAAGTTTTTATGTGTTACTTCCTCCGGTCCATAATAAGTGTCCAATTTGCTTTTGACACTCCCATTAAGGAAATACGAAATTTTAGACAAAAATAGTTAGTGTGACTAAACTACCCTTAATTACATATTGCAGCATAATTTAATGTGAGGAGTAAAAGACTTTTTAGGGATACGAACATAAGAGTAATTTTGAAAAAACAAATTGAATCTTTTTTTGATTATAAAAATGGACATTTATTTTGGACCAAAATAAAAAAGCAAATTGTTCACTTGTTGTGGACCGGAGGGAGTAATAGTATTTCATAAAAGCTACCTGCAGTAAATGAAGTAAAAAACAAAATGAGTTCCTGCCATTAACAGACCCGTTGTTAGTTTTTTGAAAATAGAGAAAGTTGGTTAGATGAAAAAATGTGCAAAAGAAATAACCACGAGAACACAGAGTAATTAAACTAGGAAAGAGTAAAAAAGAAGCTATGAGCCTCTGTTGCATGCATTACTATTTTCTATTTTATCTGGGAGTGATACCTATATGGAAATAGCAAAGATCGATCATGTCCTAGTTACTTTTAATATGTTGACAGGTTATCAAGAAGACTGACATTATATTAATGATTTATACTTTAATCTTATAGAAAAAATGTGGCTTTTGAAGGCAGAGACGAACCAGAATTTGAAACATATGAGTTTGAAATTCTAGTCTGTTGCGGAATATCGTAGGTTAACTAGCACACAATCACACACAAAGTAAATAGAGAAGAAAAATCAACACAAGGATTTAACGAGGTTCGGCCAAGCCTAATCCTCGAGGCAAAAGCAGAGAGAGTTTTTCACTATGAACGAGAAGAAAAGCACAATACAATCTATGGAATCCCCAACTACAACCCCTATATATAGATCCCAAAAGGTCCCAAACATATATGATAAAAGGTTTCCCAATTTGACAAGGACTATAGGTTTTCCTTTTCCAAATCTATTAGGACAATGGGTTTTCCTAAACCTATAGGGACTATGAGTTTCCTAAAAATACAAGGAAATAATTCAAGCCACAAATAATAAATCTTTCCCTTGGCTTGAATTCTCTTCATTACAAACTAATGATATTGCTAATCTTGATGGTAGGACAAAGGCTGAGATGATGAAAAAAATTCATGAACAAACAAGGCTTGCAATTGAGAAGAAAAATGAGCAAACTGCCTTGAGAAAGAATAAGGGACGAAAGCAAGTTATTTTTAAACCTGGAGATTTAGTTTGGGTTCACTTTAGAAAGGAGAGATTTCCTTCCAAAAGGAAGTCAAAGTTGCATCCTAGAGGAGATGGCCCATTTCAAGTCCTTGAAAGGATTGGAGACAATGCTTACAAGTTGGACCTTCCTGGTGAGTTCCAAGTAAGTGCCACATTTAATGTTGCTGACTTATCTTTGTTTGATGTAGGATCGAATTCGAGGACGAATTCTTTTCAAGAAGGGGGGAATGATAGCATCAAGAACAAGGATATAGTTAAGGACAATGATAGAGATGATAGAGTTTTGGAAGCTCCAAGGCCATTTACAAGATCTCAAGCTAAAGAGTTGCAAGCTAAGGTTGCTAGACTTCAATGGCAAATAAAGAAGCTTTTAATTGTAGAGGAAGAGCTCAAGCCCAAAGGAGATGAATTGTCCAAGTTTTACAATTATTTGGTAGTCCAAATTGAAGTCCAAGAGGAGGAAGATTGGGTTACCAAATCAGCCCTTGAAGTCCACCAATAAGGCTCAAAATGACCTTAAAAGAGGTCCAAAAGGGGGTGTTTCAAAAGGAGCCCAATTGGAGTCCAAACCAATGGCCCAAACTAATAGTTTTAAGGCCCAAATCTGCCCCAAAAGGATTTGGCCGCCCCCACTTAATTTTGATGGCTTTTGTTACCCCTTAGGAGCCACCTACCTAAGTTTGATGGCTATTGTGACCCCTAGCAGCCCCCTACCTAATTTAGATGACTTTTTAGCAACCCCCTACATTATTTTAAGTGCTTTTAACTCCTATAAATAAGGAGTTCTTCTCATTCATAAGACACAACATTTATTGATTAAGTATATCATACTTTGAGAGTTCTTTTGAACCTTTGTTACTTGTGCTTTGAGATTTATCTTTCAACCTTTACTAGTTCTTAGTTCAAGGTAGTAAGATTACTTCTCTTTTATGATATCTTTGATTCCTTTGTGGTATTCTTAGAAGGCGATTAATACTAGTTATTAATTGTTGTCTCAAGTTACTCGTAAAGTGGTCAAGATCCGAATCTATTGTTTTGATTTGCTTTTTAAGTAAAGGCGTTTGATTTCTTCCATAAATCAAGACGTTGTTACTTTGATCTTGTCAAGGCTATAGAACTTACGTTCTTGGAAGTTCTTGGAATTCTTTCCTTGAATTCGTCCCATATCCTTTATTTTCGTCTCTTTAATTCTAGTTGTTCAATTCCTTGTTGTTATTGCTTCCGCATTTACTTCTCAAATTCTTACTCTAATTTGGATTCCCGACATAGTTGTTATCATCTTCTCTTATCCAAGTCCCCTGCATAATCTGAATCGACATAGCCAGCTAAGGATTCACTCAACTTGTCTTTGTAAAAAGTCAAGCCTACATCTGCAGTACCCTTCAAGTATCTCAAGATCCACTTCACCGCCTGCCAATGTTCTTTACCAGGACACGCCATGTATCTACTCACAACACTAACAACATGTGAAATGTCAGGTCGAGTGCAAACCATAGCATACATAATGCTACCTACAACACTCGAATATGGAACACTAGACATCTGTTCCATCTCCTCGTCTGTTTTTGGTGACATGTCTGCAGACAACTTGAAATGGGAAGCAAAAGGAATGGACACAGATTTAGCACCTATCATATTAAATCTCTTGAGGACCTTCTCAATATAGGACCGTTGGGACAACATCAGTTTTCCAACCCTTCTATCTCGAGTAATCTCCATCCCCAATATTTTCTTTGCAGCACCTAAATCCTTCGTCTCAAACTCCTCACCTAGTTGCTTCTTCAATCGGGTAATATGTGACATGCTTTTAGCAGCAATAAACATGTCATCCACATATAGCAACAAATATACACTAGAACCGTCTTCAAGCTTTTTGTAATACACACAACTATCATATGCACTTCGAGAAAATGCATTTTGAATCATGAATGTATCAAATCTTTTATACCACTGCCTAGGCGACTGTTTCAGACCATATAAAGATTTCTTAAGCAAGCAAACATGATTTTTCTTATCCTGAGTAATGAATCCCTCGGGTTGACTTATATAAATCTGCTCATCCAACTCACCATGCAAAAATGCAGTTTTCACATCTAACTGCTCTAGTTCTAAGTCATGAAGAGCCACCAAAGCTAGTAAGACCCTGATAGAGCTATGATGTACCACTGGAGAGAACACTTCATTGTAATTTATCCCCTCCCTCTGTGAAAAACCTTTAGCTACTAATCTTGCCTTATACCTTAATGCTTCAACCCCTGGATTGCCCTCTTTTCTTTTGAAAATCCATTTGCAGCCTAGTACCTTCTGTCCCTTTGGCAATGGAACAAGCTTCCATGTCTGATTCTTATGAAGAGACTCAACCTCTTCACTCATAGCACCAACCCACTGATCTGCTTCTGGACTAGAAATAGCTTCTTTATATCTATTAGGCTCAAGCACATCAATGGTCTCTGCAACAGACAAAGCAAATCCCACTGGATTCGTATATCCAAGAAGATTCCCATCAACTACGTTTGCAAACCTTTGCGGTCGGTTGATCACTCTTTTCTCCCTGCCTATTGCAATGCTATATGGTTGTTTTTGCGCAGGTGCATCAACATTATCGCCTTGATCAATATTTTGCACTTCCTCCACTTCCTATACTTTAGAACTACTGGGCTGAGCTAGTGGAGATTCAATTTCTAGCTTTATGCGGTCACTGACACCATGATCTGTTTCTGCTATTGCCTTCTCCCTCTGACAGTCCAGTGAGGCAGATTCATTGAATGTTACATCCCTACTGATAATTAGCCCTGGAGTTTTTTGATCTGTGCATCACAACTTATAACCTTTCACTCCAGTTGCATACCCTAGAAATATGCACTTCTTTACCCTCGGCTCAAGTTTTCCATCCCTCACATGAGCATAAGCAGGACAACCAAATATCTTTAAATTTGAATAATCAGCAGGCGAACCGGACCATACCTCAAAAGGAGTTTTGAACTCAATAGCTGTGGATGGAGATCTATTGACCAAATAACAAGCTGTATTGATTGCTTCAGCCCAAAAATCTTTGCTAACACATGAGTGTGAAAGCATGTTTCGTGCCCTATCACAAAGTGTTCTATTCATACGTTCTGCAACACCATTTTGTTGTGGTGTTCCGACACAAGTGCAGTGTCTCACTATGCCCCCCCCTGTTGCAGAAATTATCGAACTCAGAATTGCAAAATTCCAACCCATTGTCAGTTCGAAGACGCTTAACTTTTCTTTCCGTCTACCTCTCAACCATCGTCTTCCATTTAACAAATGTCGAAAATGCCTCATCTTTTGTTTTCAGAAAATACACCCACACCATCCTTGAGTAATCATCAATCAAAGTCATATAATACCTGGCACCACTCTTGGAGAGAACTCTGTTTGGACCCCACAAGTCAGAGTGTATATAATCTAACTTGTCTCTAGTCTTGTGCTCGGCCTTCTTGATGAACTTTATCCTTGTCTGTTTACCAAACACACAATGCTCACAAAAATTCAAAGCTTGATTTTTGTACCCATTCAGCAAATTCTGCTTACTCAACAAAGACAATCCATTAGCACTCATATGGCCAAGTCGCAAGTGCCACAACTGAGACTGATTCAGATCACTTTTCCCAGAAGCTACAACAGCTTCCCCTTCAACTATACTGGCCTGAAGATGATACAATTTAGAATGTAGTTTACCCTTCATGAGTACCATGGAGCCTTTACACACTTTAAGTATTCCATTCTCGGAGTGAAATTTATACCCTTGATCATCCAAAGTCGAAAGAGAAATCAAATTTCTCTTTATCCGAGGAACATGCCAACACTCAATGTTTCTGATGATTCCGTCGAACATTCTCAATTTGATGTTACCAACCCCCTCTACTGGTAATGGATTATCATCTCCCATATAGACAGTCCCACTCATTTGTTTGTAAGTTGCAAACCAATTCTTGTGTGGACTCATGTGGAAAGTAACACCAGAATCAAGAACCCAAGAATTTTGCCCATGACTAGAACTCACAGCACAAACTACCCCTACATAATCACTATCATCAGAATTATTGCCAGTGTCAACAATATTTGCCGAATTATCTATTTTATGTTTCCCTCTTTTCTCCTTCAGCTTAGGACAATCTCTCTTGTAGTGACCTTGCTCCCCGCACTCATAACAGTTTTGCTTCCTTGCTCTAGACTTTGATCTTGCGGTTGACTTTTTCCTGTTAAAGTCCTTTTGTTGTGTTCTTCCTCTAATCACAAGACCCTCGCCCTCAATTCTGTTGTCTAGAAAGCTCTTTTTCAACTCTTTAGATTTTAGTGCATTACTAACATCTTCTAGTGAAATACTATCTTTCCCATATAGCAGTGTATCGACAAAAGTATCATAAGACTGTGGTAAAGAACATAACACAATCAAGGCCTGATCCTCACTCTCAATTTTGATATCCACATTCTTCAGGTCCATTATAATTGAATTAAACTCATCAAGGTGAGTTTTAACAGGTGTACCTTCGTTCATACGGAGATTGTATAACCTCTTTTTCAGGTAGAGGCGGTTTGTCAGCGATTTCTTAGAATACAGATCTTCCAGCTTCTTCCATGCCTTTACTGCAGAAGTTTCTTCAGCAATTTCCCGAATAACACTATCTGTAACACTCATGAAGATCGCACTCAAAGCCCTCTCATTCAGGTCTTCCTTCTCTGTCTCTTTCATATCTTCAGGAAAATCCTCATCAATTGCTTTCCATAATCCTTGTAACATCAGGGACGATTTCATCCTAATCTTCCATAGACTGAAACTAGAACCTCCGTCAAATTTCTCTACTTCGTACTTTGTTGAAGATGATGAAGATATCTTAACCGTAAATTATGTGTAGAAACCCGAATCTTGCTCTGATACCAATTGTTGTGGAATATCGTGGGTTAACTAGCACACAATCACACACAAAGCAAATAGAGAAGAAAAATCAACACAAGGATTTAACGAGGTTCAGCCAAGCCTAATCCTCGAGGCAAAAGCAGAGAGAGTTTTCCACTATGAATGAAAAGAAAAGCACAATACAATCTATGGAATCCCCAACTACAACCCCTATATATAGATCCCAAAAGGTCCCAAACATATATGATAAAAGGTTTCCCAATTTGACAAGGACTATAGGTTTTCCTTTTCCAAATCTATTAGGACAATGAGTTTTCCTAAACCTATAGGGACTATGGGTTTCCTAAAAATACAAGGAAATAATTCAAGCCACAAATAACATAGTCCTTTAAAAATTATTAGAATTTAAATTAACAATTTATACATATTCAATGAACTTTTTCAAATAAATATAGGATTTGAATAAAAATTACCGGATGCAACCGAGCCTCCCGTAACTCATGCGCCAACTCCACCCCTGTTTGGAGGTGGAGGGTATGTTTTATAAAGGCAGAGAAGCATCATGAAGATAAGGCTCCTTCATTTCCTGGATAAGGTATTTTCAGTAGAAAAGCCAGATGCTGCATTGTCTTTTTTTACTAAGGCCATGACTAGTAGTTGATAATGGTAAAGCCAAGCTCCACTAATCTTGTGGGCCAAAAGGACAAATAAGATTGTCCTAACCTAAAATATTTTTAACATAGTATAGTATGATACTGTCCGCTTTAAACCAAACTCACACGATTTACCTAAGTTAGGAACCTAAACTATGCAATAGTAGCAAGTTAGGGAGAATCCAGCTTTGCTTGTTACTTTTTTGCTTTCCCCACCAAACGACTCAACGACACCCATGTGATATGTGCCATTCTCCAACTAAAGTCTTGTTCTGTTATGGGATCGATCTCATTAATTATTGTCTTACAATTCAATACTAGTTGTATTGGTTTGTCTGCTAATTCCAGAAAAAAAGGCTCAAGTTTTTTTGCATCCTCCAGCAGGTTTCTGACCCCATAATCACAGTTTAATATGGGATTTCTTATGATTTGTGTAATTGAGGCTTGTCAATAGATTAAGATAGTAGATAATGAAGATTTTGTTTGTTTGTTTGCTTGTTCTTTTAAAGTTAATTAGTCTAATTACCAATTAATGAAACTAATGGAAATTTTTTCTTTTGTTTATCATGAGTATATATATCTGACCAACCAAACCCAGAAATTTAGTTCCTATGTCTCTGATAAGTTTCAATTTGGGATATATGCATAAGTTGCTCATGAGATTAGCTCAAACTTTTACATGAACGAACTTGAATTATGTCCAAGTTGACCTGCCAATGAATAAGTTTAACCACCTTTATTTAGACAGGTTGGACAAGCTATATATTGTATAACTATTCATCTATTTTCCTGGTTTTGTGGTTTCTTCTTCTTCTTTTTTCCTTTTTTCTTTTGTGGGTTGCGGAAGGAGTAAAGAATTTGTTGCAGGCTGTGAAATGCAATCTGTAGTTGCTTTTTACCTGTATTGTATGAACCACACATTTTCAACTGTTCTATATGTTACTTGAATTTAGAAAAAATTATGGCACGTAGTAGTATGATGATGTATTTTGGTACTGTTGCGGCCAAACGCCCACGTAAGTATACGCGGTCGTCAAGTAATAAAGTGACTAAAAGTCGGATGTCAAACCTACGAGAACTTGTGATTAACTATTAACTAAACTAGACTATCCTAATTATTCGAACAAGGATTAAACCCAAAAGTAGTGATGCTAAAGTAATTAAACTAAAAAGAAAATAACTAATGAACTTTAAACAGAGGAAGAGCATACTTTTATATTATCAATGTGATGAAAACGATCTAGGTTTATGGGCTATCTAACACTCATATTGTATTATTCAATTGAATTGACTAACTAATTTATCTAGTTTATTGGCTAATAGGGTTAATATTGCTCATAAAATTCTGTCGAGTTCTTACTCGCCTATTCAAGCTAACCTAACGCCTATATGTCTATGAAGTTAGAATCAACAAGAACGCATTTATAATTCCTGTAAATCAACCAAGTAAGGCAATTACGTATATGTCTATCCTAATCGCGAATCCATTTTCCGATGCCTAGATTCAAGAACTTGTTATACCAAATCCTATATGCAATCTAGAATTCCCACTTTCGAGTTTAATTCAAGATTCATAGATAGTATTCAATCGGTGATCAAACAATCAAATAATTAAGCACAAGATTGAATAAATAAACTAATACGATAAATCAAGAAAGCAAAATCAATATTCGAATAATAATCAACCACAACCCTAGAACATAAAGTTTAGCTCCACATAGATATGGTAGCCAAACAACAAATCATACAAAGAAACATAAAATTACAAAGTTTGGTGGAAGAAAAGATGAAACCCGGCCTCCACGGCGGCTCCGTGCTTGTGTTTTCCTCTAAAAAATGTTCTCTCCTCTGAAAATAGGTTTAGGTTGACTTTTATATGAGTTGGGGACGTCTTGGGGTCGAAATAACTGAGTCTCGATCAAAATAGGACATGTTCACGTTTTGAGCGTCCAGGGCACCGTGGGACGCTGGCCCTGGCGCTCAACTTTTTAGCATTCTGTTTTGAGCGCCACAGGTAGCGCCCCACGCTGTATGTGGCCCTCAAATGCGCACTTTTGTCTTTTCTTCCTATTTTCGCTCCAATTCGCGCGCTTTCGTCCCAAATCGCATCCGAATGATTCCTACACATAGAAATATCATAAATTAGCACAAATCATTCTATTATATATCCGAAATCTACGAGACATAAACACAATGTGAGGCAATATATATCAAAATATACATAAACTAAGCCGAATATCAGGTACCATAAAAACAGTAAGTTTTCGATTTGCAACCTAATATATATGGAATGAACAAAAAAAATTAATCACCAAAAAGTTAAACCTAATATGGTATGGACAAGCTAGTAGCTTTTATTAAACGGTCATGTGCCTAATAGTTGTAAGAAAGCTCCTTCGACAATGACAAGAAATGTCCCTTGACGAAAAAACCCTACCCAACTCTTTCCCCTTCCCCTTCCCTTCAGAATAAATATTGGGGACTAGAGAAAAAGCCAAAATATGGAAACATTGATTCGTCTAAAATTTTCCACGCCATGTGAGGACTCACATGTGAATTAACCCTTAGTAATGTCTTTATTCTATTTTAGAGTTAAAACCGTATCCTATGCCATCTAATTTGGATGTATATGACCTGTTTCTAGAATGACAACTACCTCTGACCAAATACCATTACACAAACTTGAAAATCCTTTATTATAAGTTTCGGTATTTAATCAAAGTGATAATAATTACTAATTAGTGAAGTAGGAAAGCAAGATGCTTTGTTTTCGTAACTTCTCAAATAAATTATGCCATTGTATACCCCACTCACGTCGTGTAATACAAATATGCTTATTATTATTATTATTATTAAAATATAGTCCTGGTTATAAGAATCTTTACCCTCTTCAAGTAGTACTAATTGAGTACTGGGGCTCCTTTGGCACAAAAGATAAGGAATAATTAATTTCGAAATTAAATTTAAGATGAACTTATCTCACGTTTAATTAGAGCAAAATCGCAATATAATTAATTTCAGGATTAATTATACCGGGATTGTAGAGAATGGAATAACAATTCCGGAATAACTAATTCCGAGATAATTAATTCTAGAATAATTAACTTGTTTCCAAACTAAACGACCCCTAGTGGTATCTTTGAGTTGGGTGGTAAGGATTATGGATCTCGTTCCAAAAGTTCATCTACCTAGGAAATGAACTTTTGGTTCAACTTATCTTAATGGAACGATGTAAAATTGAATGAATTTAAGTTATATATATTATCAATGTTAAATCAAAATTTTAAGGTATGAAGATCTTAGAGCAGTCTATCGCAATCCCCATACTGAAGTTCCTAGGCATGTCTAGTTTTATCAAATTGGCATATGATCCAAAATGGAATAGTAGCAAAGCAATACTGTGTAACGGTTAGTACCTAATGTTTGAATATATTGGCCAAACTTTTCAAAACCCACCGACCCTTTTCATTTACACTTTGTGGAAACTTATTGCTCATCCCTCAACTAAAGTGCAGAATCACATGTCACTGTGAAAGTTGAGTTTTCCTTAGCCTAAAAAATGGTTTCCAAAAATCGAATACTTTGCTTTATCTCAAGACAGCCAACGATTACTTACTGTATTACTGCCAGTTCTATTTAGTTTTGGGTCCAGAGGCACAATTCCCCAAAAAAACAATGGCTTCTTCTTGCTGTTTTCTCCTTCTTCTCTCTTTGTTTCCTCTCCTCTTTCCCTTCGTATCTTCATCAACCTCCACATCTACCATTCCACTCTCACTTTTTAACACAAACCCATCTCAAGATTTATACGAAAAGCTCACACATTTAGCTTCCATTTCCTTAGCCAGAGCAAATTATATTAAAAAATCCCAAGATTCTTCAGTTTCAACAACCCCTTTATACCCTCATAGCTATGGAGGCTACTGTATTACACTTGGCTTTGGTACACCTCCTCAGAAAATTCCTTTCATTATGGACACTGGCAGTAACTTTGTTTGGTTTCCTTGTACAACAAAGTACTTATGTAAAAACTGTCCTGTTTCTTCCTCTAGCTCACAATCAATTCCCACATTCATTCCCAAATCATCATCTACTGCTAGAGTTGTTGGTTGTTTGAATCCAAAATGTGGTTGGATTCATACCAAGACTAATCCAAAATCACGTTGTCAAGATTGCCGGTCACCCACTGGAGCAAACTGTAAACAAATCTGTCCACCATATATAATTCTATATGGCTCAGGTTCTACAGGGGGACTTGCTCTTGTTGAAACTCTTGATATGTCTTCTAACAAGAAAATACCTAATTTTCTTGTGGGCTGTTCTATGTTTTCTTCTCAACAACCTGCTGGAATTGCTGGTTTAGGCCGTGGACTTACATCATTGCCAAGTCAATTAGGTGTTAAAAAATTCTCTTATTGTCTTGTTTCACATAGGTTTGATGACACTGGTAAAAGTAGCAATCTTGTTTTGGATTTCAAAGCTGAAAAGTCTGCAAATTTAAGCTATACCCCACTGCTTAAAAATCCTGTGGTGGCTGGTAAAAATGCGTTATCAGTGTACTATTATGTTGGTCTTAGGAAAATCACAGTTGGAGGGCAGAAAGTGAAGATTCCGTACAAGTATTTGACACCTGATTCTAATGGAAATGGTGGGAGTATCGTGGATTCAGGCACAACTTTCACATACATGAATCGTGGCGTTTTCGAGCCTCTGCTTAATGCATTTGTGAACCAAGTTAAGGGTATTTCAAGAACTGAGGGTATTGAGAAATTAACAGGCTTAAGGCCATGTTTCAATATTTCCAGCCACAAAACAGTGTTTTTGCCAGAGCTTAAGTTTCATTTCAAAGGTGGTTTAGAGATGGCATTGCCATTGGCAAATTACTTCTCTATTGCAGGTGAAAATGATGTGATTTGTTTAACTATGATCACAGATAGTGTTTTAGGCCCGGAGTTGTCAACTGGTCCATCGATAATTCTGGGGAATTTTCAGATGCAGAACTTCTTTGTTGAATTTGATCTCAGAAATGAAAAGTTAGGATTCAGGCATCAAGTATGCAATTGAAAAGAACCTAAGGTGAAAGTGCACTATAACTTTTAGCCTTTTTCTTCTTGGTGTAGTCTTGCGCTACATAATTGAGGCTAATTACTCAAAGATTTGCCTTTGAGGCCTCCGCTTTAGTGATAGATAATAATAATAGCACTAATGGAAAAGTAGGTATTTATTGTAAGTTGTCCAATGAATTAGAGGCTTGATAGTGGCTATTTCTGCAAGATTAAAAGAAAAGTGAAAATAAATGTAATGTACTTTACTTCTCCTCTGTCTTCTACTTACTTTAGTCTAAGGGGATTGGAGGCAGTAAACCGAAAGGAAATTTCTAACTAGGGATAATTGCACTTTTGATCCCTCCGGTAAACTCTTATTTTGGTACTTTGATATTTCAGTAATTAAGCATATTTAACCTTGAATTGATTAAAATGCATGTTTTTTCCCTTTACATATAAAATATGTTATATTAGGTTATTTTTAGAATTATATAACCGTAAACATCACACAAGTAATTAAATGTTTAGTACGAGTGGTTACT
The DNA here is from genome assembly GCF_000393655.2 of Nicotiana sylvestris. Classification (NCBI taxonomy): domain Eukaryota; kingdom Viridiplantae; phylum Streptophyta; class Magnoliopsida; order Solanales; family Solanaceae; genus Nicotiana; species Nicotiana sylvestris. Next base: position 129,000,043 of record NC_091062.1, on the reverse strand, counting down.
AATTCGTTAAATTTGTAAAGATTCACAAAGTAAAAAAAAATTAGAAGTGCAACATTTCACTTAATTCAAGGCTAAATATACTCAACCATATATCACAAGAAAGGATATTTCACTTTATGAAGGTTTTTGTTAATCTTATGCAAGGAATACATTTCAATAGCTTAAAGTTGAATTTAACTTAAGAAGTGGTGTTGGCTGTGATGTAATGTAGACATCCATAGTTGTACAATGACACCAATTAATGTGGTTGGCATATGATTCTTTGTCCAATAAAATCAGCACTTTATCGTGCTCTTGTTGGATATAATTGTATCATCAAAAATGTAGGCCATGACACTTTTTGCTGCCAAATACTACCATTTTGGCATACTCTGTTAGCTCTTGCTTTCCCATGTGAATTTTCTGGCCAAGAAGTATGGCTTCTGCCTCCTTTTTTTAATTTTTTTTAGGAGGATCTATAGTGTTTTCACTAGTAGTATACATAGGTCGGGTTGGTTCGGATTTTACAATTACCAAGCCAAACCAATTGTGTCGGTTATTAAATTTAAAGGCCAAACCAAACCAATAAAACTCGGATTTTTCAATCTCGGGTTTTCGGGTTATTTGAATTTTTTCGGGATTTTTTTTTCGGTAAATTTTTCGTAGCACAAAACATATAACTTGTGCTCAAAGTATTTCTTTAATCCTAGTAAGATACAACGATATACGGTATTTTTCAAAAAAATAATACAAAATATGAGATGTGTCATGACACTATCCTAAAATATTCAATAATAGAGACAATAAAATTATGTAATATAATATTGCTAATTAGAAAGCCATAATAAAAATAAACATAATCAAAAGTACTAAATCATACTAAAATAAGTAGACTAATAAGTGAGTATTAATTACATGACTAAACGCTAAAGAAAAAATAAAAATAGGTTATACATTTTTATCTAAATTATTGCAAAACAAAAAAATAGATATTCAATACATTGCCTTTCGTAGTATTGAATTGAATGTCTTTTGTTAGCATTAGTATTGTTTTGATTTTCGTTTGGGCTTTTGTTAGCATTATTTAAGTTACTAATGTTAATGGCTATAAAATTTATTCGAACATTCAAAAGTTCTAAATCCAACCTTGAAATAATACGTTAAAAGATAAAATAATGAAAAAGTTTAAGAAATATTTATAAATTACATCACAATAAGTATATTTATATATTAAATATATCTAAAATTTCTATATATGTAATGTCAGATTGGTTTGGTTTCAGTTTGACTTTCTTTAATTAAACTAAATCATAGTCGAGTTTTTTTTCTCGGTTTGACTCAGATTATAGGATTGGTACGATTTATCGGTTTCCTTTGTACACCCCTAGTTTTCACACTTCCCCTCCTGCGTAACTTGAACGCAGGATCTAAACGTCGTGGGTGGAGATGCTTTACCAACTAAGCAAGCCTCACTTGTCAAGAAAAATGTTGTATTTGTAGTTTTTTTTTTCTGACAATGAACCAATGTTTTAATAACCCAAATAAGGGAAATAGCAAGGAAAACAAATAAAAACCCGAAAATTTTAACAGAAAAAATATAGACTACTAACTTAAAAACAGGAAAAATTGACACCGAGTGACAACGTATAATAGGAATTGGTAAGTTTTTTGTCTTAGATTACAAAGGTAGCCCAAAATTTTTGACATTGTATAGTCAAATCACAAAAAATCCTATACTTTCCTATTTATTATCTCTCGCCCTCTCTACCTCTCTTTGTCATCTTCCTCTCCCTCTCTCTCTCCATATTTCTTCTTCTATCTACTCTCTCTCTCTCTTGCAGTTTAAGAAAGGTTATTGCAATTCTTCATGCACCAAAACTTGAGCAACAAAGCCGATCAAATTCAACGACAATTAACTAGTAAACATGATGAAGATGTAGCCGCAAAGATGGTAACAATGCAACAGAATATTTGAACACCTTGCAAGCACATGTGAATTAGCATGAAGAAATCAAGCACTAAATTGTTGATTACGAATTACTTAATTAGTATTGAAATTAAATGAGTTAGATCCAAAAAGTTGAATCGATATAAGGAGAATTTATATATGGTTAGCCCGAATTTTATTTCTTCTTCCCTTTTATTTTTTTATTTTTTATTTTATATTCTCATCTTGTATTATTATAGGAGTAAATAGATTTTCGATAAACATTTTGATATACAAAGAAAGAAAATAAATTTTTGATATACATGTATTGGTCAAAATCTGACCGTCACGGCTGAGCTGACCAACGTCCCGCTCAAGTGATCGGGCAGTAAAAGATAACATGGCCCACTCTACATCCAATTCTCGACACCCGTCGAGTCGGAAGGAGCAATGTCTAAAAGAACGACTAAGGCACACTTGGTGCGAGAGAGCGTCGGACCAAGTAAATGGCAAGGATGCCTTGACTATATATAGTAGGGAAAAACCCTCGATAGGGGGCGGTCTCCTTCCCTTTCTCTCTCCCAAGCTCTCTTCTTGTAATTTTCATAGGAAAGAAGTAATCTGCAGAAAAACATGTAAAGTTACCTCTCCCATCGATTGATGGGAGCCACAATGTTGAATTTCAATAAGATCGATTATATCTCTTTCATCCTATATACTATCTATTCTGTTAGCTCTTTGATCTGAAATTTATTATGTCTGACTAAGATTTACCCATTCATTTTCTTTGATTGATTTATTTAAAAAGGTTCCGATATTTTTTGAGTCAAACAATTTGGCGCCGTCTGTGGGGATTTCTTAGTGAAATTTCCTAATCGCTCCCAGATCAAAGACAAGAAATACGATTACCCTCCGAAAAGAGCGCTAAGGCAAAACCCAACCCACGCGGGATAAAGGCGCAGCACGGTAGGGGGAGGAGAGCCGAGTAGAATCACCGAATTTATAAATCATTGCCCCATCAACCATCGAAATGCCAAACAAGATGAACAACTTTACAAACCTGTTCTCCTTCATCGAACCACCGGGTGGGGGTAAGGAAAGTATCATTTTAACTCACTTTCTACTCTTTGCTCAAGCAGGAACACAAATGCCGCGCGGGCAAGCTAGTAAAGAAACATCTCAATTAAAGAACGAGAAACTACTGCAAAACAATCGAAATACCGCCCGCCGGTGACACCTCCAAGCCGGAAGGCAGGAGTCAAACAAGAAAATTATAATGTGTGCGCAGAACGAACCTAAGCGAAACAGCAACGTTTCGTATTCTCCGACGTTGCAGCCTTTGATGCAAGCAATGTCAAACGAACTGGGACTCCCCCAGAAGATGTCTGATTCTCCAAAAACTGGGACTGATGACGGGTTACTATTTCGATAAGTTCGAAATAACACCCTTTAAGGCCAAGGGCCTTCGCCAAAGAGAAGAGTTCGACCTCTATTGAATGACGACGGGTTACTATTTTGATAAGTTTGAAATAACACCCTTTAAGGCTAAGGACCTTCGCCAAAGAGAAGAGTTCTACCTCTATCGAACGACGATGGGTTAATATTTCGATAAGTTCGAAATAATACCCTTTAAGGCCAAGGGCCTTCACCAAAGAGAAGAGTTCGACCTTTATCGAATGACGACGGGTTACTATTTTGATAAGTTCGAAATAACACCCTTTAAGGCCAAGGGCCTTCGCCAAAGACAAAAGTTCGACCTCTATCGAACGACGACGAGTTAATATTTTGATAAGTTCGAAATAACACCCTTTAAAGCCAAGGGCCTTCGCCAAAGAGAAGAGTTCAACCTCTATCTAATGACGACGGGTTACTATTTCCATAAGTTTGAAATAACACCCTTTAAGGCCAAGGGCCTTCGCCAAAGAGAAGAGTTCGATCTCTATCGAATGACGACGGGTTAACATTTCGATAAGTTCGAAATATCACCCTTTAAGGCCAAGGGCCTTCGCAAAAGAGAAGAGTTCAACCTCTATCGAACGACGACGGGTTAACATTTCAATAAGTTCGAAATAATACCCTTTAAGGCCAAGGGCCTTCGCCAAAGAGAAGAGTTCGACCTCGATCGAACAACGACGCGTTACTATTTCGATAAGTTTGAAATAACACCCTTTAAGGCCAAGGGCCTTTGCCAAAAAGAAGAGTTCGATCTCGATCGAACGGCGACGGGTTACTATTTTGATAAGTTCGAAATAACACCATTTAAGGCCAAGGGCTTTCGCCAAAGAGAAGAGTTTTACCTCTATCGAATGACGACGAGTCAACATTTCGATAAGTGGAAATAACACCCTTTAAGGCCAAGGGCCTTCGCCAAAGAGAACAGTTTGACCTCTATCGAACGACGATGGGTTAACATTTCGGTAAAGTTTGAAATAACACCCTTTAAGGCCAAGGACCTTCTCCAAAGAGAAGAGTTCGACCTCTATCGAATGACGACAGGTTAACATTTCGATAAGTCGAAATAACGCCCTTTAAGGCCAATGGCCTACACCAAAGAGAAGAGTTCGACCTCGATCGAGCGACGATAGGTTACTATTTCGATAAGTTTGAAATAACACCCTTTAAGGCCAAGGGCCTTCACCAAAGAGAAGAGTTCGACCTCTATCGAACGACGACGGGACAACATTTCGATAAGTCAAAATAACACCCTTTAACACCAAGGGCCTTCGCCAAAGAGAAGAGTTCGACCTCTATAGAACGACGACGGTTAACATTTCGATAAAGTTTGAAATAACACCCTTTAAGGCCAAGGGCCTTCGCCAAAGAGAAGAGTTCGACCTTTATCGAACGACGACGGGTCAACATTTCGATAAGTCGAAATAACACCCTTTAAGGCCAAGGGCCTTTGCCAAAGAGAAGAGTTCGACCTCTATCGAACGACGACGGGTTAACATTTTGATAAGTTCGAAATAACACCCTTTAAGGCCAAGGGCCTTCGCCAAAAAGAAGAGTTTGACTTCTATCGAACGACGACGGGTTAACATTTTGATAAGTTTGAAATAACACCCTTTAAGGCCAAGGGCCTTCGCCAAAGAGAAGAGTTCGACCTCTATCGAACGACGACGGGTTAACATTTTGATATGTTTGAAATAATACCCTTTAAGGCTAAGGGCCTTCACCAAAGAGAAGAGTTTGAGCTCGATCGAACGACGACGGGTTACTATTTCGATAAGTTCGAAATAACACCATTTAAGGCCAAGGGCCTTCACCAAAAGAAGAGTTCGATCTCGATCGAATGACGTCGGGTTACTATTTCGATAAGTTCGAAATAACTTCCTTTAAGGTCAAGGACCTTCGCCAAAAAGCAGAGCTCGACTTCGATCGAACAACGATGTGTTAACATTTCGATAAGTCGAAATAACATCCTATAAGGCCGAGGGCCTTCGCCAAAAAGAAGAGTTCGATCTCGATCGAACGACGACGTGTTAATATTTCGGCAAACATCCTTTAAGGCCATAAGCCTGTCACGCCCCAAGCCTAGGGGTGAGACCGACACTCAGTGCCTCAACTATCCTTGCGTATCACTTGCGACTAAGAGACTCTGAACATGTAATGTCATATTTTGGCCATGGGCCATATTGCAAGATAATGTGCGATGCAAAAAATAAAACTGAATAGAGACTAACGCTGACTAAACGTCAACATAAAGCTGGGCCAGCAAGGCCGTCATAATTACTACAACTGACAAGCCAACAAAATATACATATAGAGTCTACAAGCCCAACATACTGTACTAACTGACAGGATATATCTACAAGCCTCTACTGATAGATGTACTGTGATCGGAACAAGACCCTGACATACCCTTAACCTATCTACATATATGCACAAAGTGTACTCCAAACTGCTAGACCCCGCAACTCCAAAAGAAGGGGAACTTACCGATAAGGCTGAACTCGAGCATAGACATACTTAGAATGCCTACTCGTCTGTATGTCCGAACCTGCACGCATGAAATGCAGTGCCCCCAGAAAGGGACGTCAATATGAAATAATGTACCGAGTATGTAAGGCAATATACTGAATCTGAAAGTGAACTGATAATATAATAACTGAAAACAACTGGAAGTCAAAGAAAATCTGAAGATATGCTCATCTACTGATATTGACTCAAATCTCTCAATATAGTGAGTAAAATAGTTGTTCGGCCCTATAAGGCTCGGTATACGTATATATCTGATCTGCCGTAGTAGGCTCGCTCATAAGCGTTCGGCCATACTAGGCTCTGTATCTCGACCAACTGGGCTCGCTCATAGGCGCTCGGCCACAGTAGGATTGGTATATAACTTACCATCTGATCAGAGGTTGCCCAATAGAGGCCTGCCCATCGATTATAGCTCGATGGTAATGAAAATACTTTTAATACTGTATATATGTAAACTTTCTACTCTTTGACCGGAAGAAGGAAATACTTAACTGAATATTTAGTCCCGACAAGAAGAATATGGTAACTTACAAAACTAGGAAAATATATGTAATTTGCGAGACTAGTAAAATATACATAAATTCCGGGATACGAATTTTTCTCTATGCCTCGTTATCAAACTTGTGTAATTCCGATATCATGCTAAAATGAAGGAAATTAGCCTTAACATACCTGTTTCTTGAAACGACTCTGCTTCTGTGAAATTTACACTTGGATTCCTTGAAATTAGAACGAAACCGTGTTCTGCCTCTAACGTTTTTTTAGTTTCAACGTTCTTGCTTCTGTGAACGTTACTTCTTTGTTATTCCTTGGCTAAATAATAGATTGTTGCGTCAAGATTCTTAAATTCTTATGAATGAAATGGGTTGCTTTAATGTTTTCTTATCTGATCCAAAGACAATGTTTTTTGCATTTTTTAACAAGCAAGTCTCATTTGGATAAGACTTTAACCACATGGCTTTAATGACTTATGAGTCATGTTTAGCCATTGTGGCTTTATGCCACATGGCTTTGGGGTTATTTAATTAAGTTTTATCCGCTTATTAGTCAATTGGGTAATGTCTTATTACCCAATAATTAATCAATTACCCGCATAATTTAAAAATTACCACAAATTACTTAAAATTCTATTTTATTTTTAAAATACTTCATATATACTTTATATATTATACTACCGTGGTCATATGGTACCTTGTATAGTATTAGTTCATAATTATCGGGTACTATCGCTCGACCCGTATTTTATTCCAAATTGGCCACTTTCAACGAAACTCGTTTTCTTTAATCCGTGTACCCCTTTATCCTTTTATCGCTTGTTATAAATAGCGTAAGTACGTTAACGTCAAGATGATCCCATCCCCAAGTCTACGTCGGTTAACTGAAAATGAAATTTTAACGTACAAAAACGCGAGATGTAACATCCTTCCCCCCTTAGAGATATTCATCCTCGAATGTTCAACACCACTACCAATACTCCTCGTAGAAGCTTAATAACCTAACGCCACACAGGACCACAATTATGAATAACGACCATGGCCTCACACGACCAACGACTATAGCCAATAAAAAAAATTATACACGTACCTTATGATTATGGCGTCTCAGTCGGACCCTTCTCTAGAGGAGGAAATAAGTAGCGATATCTAAACTTCATGTTTTTCTCGGCCTCCCAAGTCATTTCTTCCACATTGTTGTTTCTCCAAAGTACTTTCACGGAGGCTACCTCCTTATTCCATAGCTTGCGAATTTGTCAATCTAGGACGGCAATCGGAACTTCCTCGTATGATAAGTCTTCTGTAATCTGTATATCATTCATGGGCACCACTCAGGTAGTGTAAGCACGTGATTTTTGACCCTCCCCGAGAATTTTCACATTTTTAGTGTGAATATGTGAAATTGGGTCTAGTATAGCTATTTTAACTATTTTTACTTTATTTCATTGCAAAAAGAAAAATTACAAAAAAAGTATATATATAAATTTTAGTTTATGTATCCCTCATAAACTTGAAAAAAAAAATCAAAAATTGCACTTTATTTTTGTACTTTATATAAATTCAAAAATTACAAAAAATATAATTCTATTAATGTTTTGTAGTCGTTTTAATTTTGGAAAAATACAAAAAATATTACTTTTTATTTTTGTCTTTATTAAAAACGAAAATTACAAAAAATAGTTTTATTAATATTCTATAATCATTTTAACTTTGAAAAATACAAAAAATATTATTACTTCATATTTTATCTTAATATTTAAGAAAAACGAAAATTACAAAAAAATAGTTTCATTAATATTTTGTAGCTATTTTAAATCTTTAAAAAATATTTTAAAAATATATAGTTTTGTTGAATACTAGTCTTATTTTTGGTAGTTATTTTTGCTTACATAGGACTAGTTAAGCAACGTGTTCCTATTTCTCGGGTCCGGGCAAAAGAATAATATTCGGGTTTAAACTACCCGGTTTTAGGCCTAATTTTCGGACCTAGCCCATAATAAACAGTGTCCAGGACACATGGGGAACCCCACCACGCGTGGGGGACATATGCCTTGAACCCCACCACGCGTGGGCTCATTTTTCATGGCAAACCATGCCAAATACACGGACTACACATTTGACAAGGGGGGGATTTTGAGAATTTTGGAATTTAAAAAAAAAAAGAGAAAAAAAAAAGAAAAAGAAAACAAGTACTGTTGACGCTTCTTCTTCATAAAAGAAGAAGAAGCTGTTGGCCTTAGCGCCGATTGCCAAACCCCTTGCTGAAAAAAAAAACTCAACAAACGACCCTACTGACCACGACCACCCCTCCCGTCGTCAACCTTCGCGCCACCTCCCACGTCCAAAAACCCACGACGACCCTCCGTCTATAACCACCATCAACACACCATGAATGACCACCCGACTCCTCCATCGCCGACCACTGCCACAACGCCATAACCACCATCCGAACGACCACTCCTCCAGTCCGTCGACCTCCATAACTTGCTGCCCCGTTCCGACGACCACGACCACTCCTCCACTGCTGCCGCTTCTACTCCCTACGTCCAAGCGACTGCCTGCAACATCCCGCCATGGACGACCCTTCCCCCTTTGCCATGGCTGACTGAAAAAACACACACACATACACCGGCTGAAGCCTAACTGAAAACGCACGAAAAGGTAGCCCAGAAGTGCTGTCCGGGGTGAGGTCCGTTGAGGTCGTCTTTGGTTCGTCGAGGTCCGGTACGTCGAGGTTGTTGTCCGAGGTTCCGAGGTTTCGTCGCGGGTCCAACGCATCGGACGATAATATCAAGTAGGTCATTTCTGTCCATGTCCTTCATATTTGTTGTTTAGTAACATGAACATGTGTTCGTTGAGATGCAATCCTAGTTCATGTGAATAGTATGCAAATGAGCGAGACATATTTACATGATGTTTGTAAGTTGCTATTTCTTGTTAATTAGCTCCGTATGATATTGAAATTTGTTCGGGAATGTATTTCTTTTGTTCCCTCATGTTAAGTAGTTATTCGGCATTTTGTTTCTTCACGCTCAGATTGTTGTTATCTCAATGTTTGTCTTAATAGTTGTTTGTACATGTAGTAGAAATGTTAAAATCATAGTAGTAATTTAATCCCGCGGAAAAATACTCGTTTCATCAAACAAGTTTAATCTACGATCCATGACCTCGCGAAGTAACAAAGAAATGTAGTCATTTTAGCCTTGTCTTTTTTTTTAAAAAATAATAATATATATAAAAAAAATATATGTAAAAATAAATAATAAATAATAATAAAAAATAATAAAAAAAATAATAAAAAAGAGATGAGCTTCGCTAAATAAAAAATGTACAAATTGCGGAGCCCTCGCAAAATATATGTATTAAATACTTAGATTCTGGGATGGGCCGTTTAGCAAATTTCGCGGCCCTACCAAAAAATAATAATGCGCTAGTTGCTTTAGGCGCGCCTTTAATAATGTTATCTCCCTAAACTTGGGTGTGCATTTCATGCGACCCAAATCCAAATCTCAAAACATCAAATAAAATGCGTTCCGGATTGTGGGTGCATTTCATGTGACGCAGTCCAAAGACGTGTTTTAAGCGATGTTCACATTCTTGTAAAAACAATAATAATAAAGCGGTTAAAAGTTAAAATTTGCACATAAGTTCATATTCGTATATAAAAAATCAGATAAATAAGCCGAATATAACAGTTGAGCGACCGTGCTAAAACCACGGAACTCGGGAATGCCTAACACCTTCTCCCGGGTTAACAGAATTCCTTATCTAGATTTCTGGTACGCAGACTGTAATATAGAGTCATTATTTTCCTCGATTCGGGATAAAAATTGGTGACTTGGGACACCCTAAATCTCCCAAGTGGCGACTCTGAAATAATTAAACGAATCCCGTTTCGATTGTCCTTTAATTGGAAAAAACTCCCCTGCGCCCCGCGGGTGCGGAAAAAGGAGGTGTGACAGCTCTGGCGACTCTGCTGGGGACTACGACCCAGAACCACTGGTTCAGGGTTAGAAATTCGAGCTTAGATAAATTGTTATATTTGGCTTTATCTGATTTTTACATGTTTGAGCCTAATGTGCTAAATGTTGCTTTTACCGCTTTGATATTATGTGAACTGTATATAAATTGTGCCGAAACCCATCTTCTCTCTGAGTCTTCTGAATCATGAAGAAGGGTGTACTTCGTACGACTTCTTTTCTGTATAGTGTCCAATCCCAATTTAGAACGAGGTTCGGACAAGTTGCTAAGCCGGTGAAGCTTCTGTATTCCCGGTACGCTGCCCCCCCTCGGCTCGAGCTGTCCGCTCGGGTAAGCCAGGTCTAGAACAAACACCCAGGTTCTGAACTTAGTATAACAAAGCCACATGCCGGATCCCTAGTAGGAACGTTTATTTGCATCATGTGCATTTGACTTAGGGGACTCAACACAGGGGTTGGGTCCGTCTAGGACAAGCAACCTGAAAATAATAGACCATCTTATGGCATCCTATGTGCTACATGTTGTATTCAGTCAAGGGCGAATGGGTCATTTGGTCATTTCCAGCATGATGTTATTTTAATCAAAGCATGAGGAACATTTGCGGAATCCAAGAAGCCTTGGAATTCCCTATGTCCCCCACGCTTGCTTTTTGGGAAAACACATGGGGAACATTTGTGGAATCCAAGAAGTCTTGGAATTCCCATATGTCCCCCACGCTTCATATGTTGGGAAAAGCGCATGGGGAGCATTTGCGGAATCCAACAAGTCTTGGAAATAATTATGTCTCCCATGCCACATTTTTGAAAGAAATAATAAATATAAAAAATAAAATTACAAATAAAACAAAGCATGAAAATTCAAAAAGATTTTGTATGTTTTCATTATTTTCCACAGATTAAAAAAAAACATCGTGGAAAAGAGGAGAAAAAATGACAGTGTAGAGATGTAACTACTTAGAGAAAAATCAATGTCCGAGTAGTATCGAAACTCTGCTGAAATTTTGAGAAAATGAAAAATGTCTTGTTAGTTTGTTATATTAAAAGCAAAGGAAAAACAAAAATCATCATTGTTCTGTCTTGTTTTTAAAAATATAGAAAAGAAAATAGTTTGTTTAGCCGTAAAAATGAAAAAAAAGGTTTTGTTTTTAAATGGTTTTTTTATTTATTTATCTGTTTATGAAAATGTCAAAATAAAAATAAAAATAATAAAATAAAAAGAGTTGGGCGTTGAAAGTAGTTTTATTATTTGTTGCAAATATATATATATATATATATATATATATATATATATATATATATATATATATAAAATCCAAAAAGTTTTTCTTTATTTCCAAAATATGTATATATATCTTTATCTGTTGCAAGAACATTTGTCTTACCAAGAGTTTTTAGAATCCCAATTTTCAAAACAAATAATCCAAAAATATTTTCCATTATTTACTTCTTTAGAAAGTCTTTCTAGTTGTTTATTTAAAAAATAAAATAGAAAAATAAAAAATATTTTGATTCTTCTTTTAAAAATTGAAAAGAAAATTCAAAATTCAAAAAAAATATTTTAGAAGCATTTCTTATATTAAAGGTAAAATTCCGAAAAATATTTTCTTCTTTTCTTTAGAATAAAAAAAAACGAAAATTCAAAAAATATTAGTCTTTCTTTTAAAAAAAGAAAATCAATCAAAAAATAATATTTCCTTGCTTCTTTTAAAGTAGTTCTTTTAAACGAAAATTCAAAAAAAGGTTAGTTCATCTTCTTATTATTATTTGCCTACTTATTCTTATCGGACCGAACTACGCGGGTTTGATTCTCACCGGGTGTGAGATACGTAGGCAACCCTCATCGGGTCCAACCCCACCTTCTCAAAAAAGAAGGAATGTTTTATGTTTTTCGTTAATTTGTTTGTTTGTTATGAATGAAAAATAATAGTCTATTTGATTGTTGTGGAAAAAAAAATAAAAACAAAAAATATAGAAAATGGAAAAGGGTTCTCTCAAAAATAGTTTATTCGCCCGAACTACGCGGGTTTGATTCTCACCAGATGTGAGATACGTAGGCAACCCTCATCGGGTCCAGCCCCACCTTTGCTAAAATAGCCAAAAATCAAAAATTTTAATCTTGTCATAAATAAGTCGGGTGATGTCCAACCCACCTTTTGCTAAAAAGCCAAAACAAACAAATAAAATCATAAAAAATATATATATATATATGTCAAATTTTAATTTTTGTCATAAAGAAGTCGGGTGACGCTGTTTATCAAGACATAGCCGAATGTTCCCGAAAGGGACGCCGGAAGGCTGACTTTGCATAAACAGCCACCTTCGGGTCATTTTAAGATTTGGTCCAGTCGACCCACACAGCCTCAAAAATCTTCGTCCCCGAGGCGTTGAAAGGCCGTGTTTGCAATATTGACTTTTCTAATTTGAAAAATGATAAAAGGAGTCATAAATAAGTCAGGTGTTGTTTTGTCATAAATAGCCGAATGTTCCCCAGAGGGACGCCGGAAGGCTGACTTTGCATAAACAGCCACCTTTTGGGTCATATTTAGGATTTTTTGTCCAATTGACCCACACAGCCTTAAAATTTTTCGTCCCCGAGACGCTGAAGGGCCGTGTTTTGCAACACCAAGTTTTTATTATAATTTGAAAAAAAAGAGTCGACGGTCAGGTGAATACCGTCTTTTGTCATAATAAGCCGAGCCAGCTTCGGCCGCGTCTTAAACCGTTCTTGCCGAAATGGCCTTAGAATAATCTTTTAGTTGTCGAAAGGTTATTTTCGTAAAAGAATGGACAAGTTTGTAAAGTGTCGAAATAATCCTCCTCGGCCTCAAAATTCATGTGAGAGTTGGAAAGGGCCACGTTTGCAAAAAACAACCATTTGGTTAAAATTAGCAAATGGAAGAAGGAAGTTGGCCATTTGTTTTGAAGTTTGTAAACCTTTTGATTAAAATAGGTGGTTTGTTTGATTTTCAAGTTTGTAGGTCATCTTTAAACCTTTGAAACCCAGTTTGTTTAATATGAAAGTGAAAAGAAAAAATGTTCATTATTGTTTATCTTTTATTGGTCCGAACTACGCAAGGTCTGATTCATGCGGGGTCATGATACGTAGGCAATCTCCATAAGATTCGACCACAACAAAAAATAAAAAATAAGAAAAATTTTGAAAAAAAAAGAGAAAAGAAAGAAAATGAAATGAAAAAAATCTAAAGAAAAAGAAAATACAAAATATAATAAAATACAGGGGTTCCCAAAGTACTTCAAAGGGGCAAATAAGCAAGCCGGGATGACGCATGTTGTTTGAAGCAGGGATGACGCATGTTGTTTGAAGCAAGGCATGTTAGAAACGGTTAACTGCCTAGGGGCATTGCATCCTCAATGTGTTGTTATCAAATCTGTTAAACTCTAAACGCTAACAAGTTTGTTGTTTTCCGAATCTCAAACAGTTAGTTGTTAAAGAATTCTGGCAACACACCCTTACCAAACTAGATCCAAAAGACCGATAACAACAAGCATGACTACTTCAGAGAATAGCACCGAGGAAGAAAGGCCGATGAGCCAGTTGTTAAAGGAAGCGATGGGAAAGATAGAAAGGATGGGACTAGAGATGAATGCAATGCAGTTAGCTCTAGCCAAAGCACAAAAGAGCCCTGAGCCATTGGGGCACATGTCGGAATACCCTCACTCCGGCCCTTCAACAAGCCTCCCAAATCCCAATTACCATCAAGAAAGAAGCCCTCATGATTCCCAGGCTCCGCCACCGCATCAACCTCTCCCCACACCCGATATTCCCACTCTTGTGGGACCCACATCAGCCCCCTTGCACAGAACGACCAGTGAGCCATTGTTTCAGGCTCACGATACCCAATACTATCCCCCTGAGCCTACATTCCATGCACCCGAACCACAGGCTTACAATCCCCATTTGGAAGTACCGGCAGAGGTTGAGAAGCCGGTTAAGGCCCCTGAACAGGATGAAGTGTTGAGAAAGTTCAAAAGCCTGGAGCAATCCTTCAGGAACTTGCACGGGCTGGGCAATCAAGTCAGCGTGGCATACAAAGATCTGTGCCCTTTCCCAGATGTCCAACTTCCGGCTGGGTTCAAGATGCCCAAGTTTGATTTATATGAGGGGCACGGCGATCCCATGGCACATTTGCGGGGATTCTGTAGCAAAATGAGAGGGGCAGGAGGCAAGGATGAGCTTTTGATAGCTTATTTCGGCCAAAGTCTGAGTGGATCTGCACTGGAATGGTATACCAGGCAAGATTTCAGCAGGTGGTACACGTGGGATGATCTGGCGCAGGCTTTTGCAGGTCATTTCCAGTACAACCTGGAGATAGTCCCTGACCGTCTCACGTTATTGAGAACTGGGAAGAAACCCGGAGAAAGTTTTCGCGAGTTCGGGTTCCGCTGGAGAGAACAAGCAGCCAGAGTTGATCCTCCCATGAGAGAGGGAGAAATGGTGGACTACTTCCTGCAGACACTGGATCCAACTTACTTTGGTCACTTGGTGACGACGGTTGGGAAATCCTTCAATGAAGTAGTAAAGATAGGGGTCATGATAGAGGAGGGTCTGAGGTCTGACAAAATCCTGAATTACTCAGCGCTCAAGGCAACGACCCAAGCTATTCAGAACGACACGGGAGGTGCCCTGGGAAGGAGGAAGAAAGAAGAAATTGCCACGATCGAGGCAAGCAGTGGGTCCAGGTCTGGTAAGCCATACTACAACCAACCCAGACCCCACGAACCAAGCTACCCATATAGCCCACCTCAACACCACTATTCACTTCAAGAACCACACTTCCCCGTGCACCAAGCTCAAACATATACTCGGCCTCCGGTTCGCCCGCAATGGCGCGTGTCGGCTCCCCAGAACACACATACACCACCGCAAAACACCTATCCACCGCCGAGAGCCTACAAGAACCCTCCAGGGGTAGGTTTCCGGGGAAAGCAGGCTTTCAGAAATGAAAGAATCCAAAGAACATTCACTGAGTTGGGGGAAACCTATACTGTCGTGTTCCACAAATTAAGGCAATTAGGTTTGTTGAGTCCTGTTGAGCCTCGATTGCCAAATCCCCTTCCCAAAAATACGGACCACTCGGTGAGCTGTGAGTATTGTTCGGGGGCTCCCGGACATGATACCGAGAAGTGTTGGAAGTTGAAACATGCAGTACAGAATCTTATTGACACCAACAAGATTGAGGTTCAGACACCAGAGGCTGAAAGCAAAGATTCCTTATTTTGAAAGCAAAGATCAACAGTTGAATGGCCACTCCTCTTCTTATACGAAGGGAGTCTTGGTAGTGGGCTCTGATTTTCTTTTCTTGTTTGGATTATTGCAGAGTTGTAATCCAGTTTTGTTTTAGTGTGAAACTCTGTTATCCCGTATTTCTATAAAGCGAAAGCTTTTCTCTTCTTATTTTGTTTTGAGTCTATTTTTCTTCCTTTTCTCTTTCTAAACAATGCTCTTTATACTGATCCCAATGACATGGCATGCATAACGGATCTTCAACTTAGTCTAAAAATCAATCTGATTTCGAACTGATTATACAAAAGGTCAATCACGATGACGAATTGGGATACGATGATAATAAAGCCTTCAAAGAGACAAACAGAGAGTTAAGCTAGTTGGAAGAGAAATCCAAGCCCAACTTAAATGACGCATAAGACATCAATTTAGGGGATGCAGACGATATCAGGAAATTTAAAGAGGGACATCAAGTGTTGAAACGGATCCTCCCACATCAGGCCAAAACAAAATGGCAAATTTGTCCCGAATTGGCAGTGGCCGTCTATTGTGACCAAGATGTTATCCAGTTGCACTTCATGTCAGACAGATGTCGAGGGAAGATGCATCGACATGGCTATTAATTGTTGTTTGTTTGTTTATACTTGGCATTTATCGGAGAATGAAATGACGGAGGCAATTTTTTCTTCTATCCAAACATTTTAACCTTTGCTTCCCCTTTCGAGCCTTATTTATTCTTTCGTACCCCTCTTTTGGAATCAGTAATGAAAATAAGAAAAAAGAGAAGAAAATATAATGATAATAAAAACAAAAGAAAAGTCAAAAAAAAAAAAAAGGAAAAAAGGGAGTTGTGAACTACGTTTGACCTGATTCCTCAAAGAAGGATACGTAGGCGCCTCACGGCTCGGTCATAGTGTAACCAAAAAATAAGAATCCCCAAGCGAGAAACTGGGGCAGAAGTTATGTTTGTAATGTTGGGAAAGAAGTTCGATTCCAAGAGTTGTAATGGTTTTTACCCATCAGAATTATTTTGAACCCTTTTTGATGCCCTCTTTTTCTTTTAGCCATAAACAAAAAAAACCCATGTTAATGTCCAAAAAAGACCTCCCGATCAGAATCCGAGGAAAGCCAAGTTAAGCAAATAAAAGCAGAGAAAGTCGGCAACGAATTGATAACCTAAAGAATCCCCAGCAAAGAGTCATATCGGCACCATAAGGCGACGAGAATTGAGAGAAATGAGAGAGTCTCATCAGTGAAAACCCCTCGAAGGGCACTATGAGGCGACAAGGATATAAAGGGGGCTAGCAAGATAAGATTGGCAAAAAATGGGCCGCATCCGGCGAAAGTTGGGCTTCTGCACATCCCCAGTAAAGAGTCATGTCGGTAACACTCCAATCTCCAGCTTAGAAAATAAAATGAGAAGAGTCTTATCGGTGAAAACCTTCACAGGCACCATAAGGCGACGAGAATTGAGAGAAATGAGAGAGCCTCATCAGTGAAAACCCCTCGAAGGGCACTATGAGGCGACAAGGATATAAAGGGGGCTAGCAAGATAAGATCCGCATCCGGCGAAAGTTGGGCTTCTGCACATCCCCAGCAAAGTAAGGCCGTCAGAAAAATTGATCGATATGAATAGACTGAGTTGGTTAATCCAGAAATGCATGACATGATCATTGGGATCGGTTATATCATTCAGATAAGTTCTTTTCTTTCTTTTTCCCAGCATTTGTTCAGAAAGACTTCTTCTTTTTCTATTTTTGAAATTCTTCACTTTTTCATTTCTTGGTTTAAAGATTTTACCTCCCCAACAGTTTATTTTTGAAAAGGATTTTCAGAGCTTGCTACCAGTTGCCAAAATGATGCAGAGCAAAATGCGAATAGGACATGCCAAAGATAATACGATAAAGCGAAAAGAAGTTGGTCGCAAGACCAAATGTTGAATGGGTCTAGACCCCAAGAGGACCAAATTTTCAAGGGTAGCCGGAGGAAAACAGGAAAGCAACAGTTGAGAAAATAAAAGGAAAATTCATTCCCAGCAAAATAACCCCCAGCAAGTTTGATAGTGTAATGAAGCACAAAGCGGGGAGAGAGGAAAGGAGAAACCATCCCCAGCAGGAGTGGCACGACCACTCACCACCGCGTTTTAAAACTAACAAAATTTTGTTTGATTTGAAGCAGGTAACGGCAATGGCATTGATGCCAAAACTGCGTGCCACAAGGGATATTATCAAACTGGGGCAGAAAATTTTCCTTCCATTTAGAAAATTTTCTGGAAGTCAGCTGATAACATTTTATCCCCAACAGGTAAGTAAAGAATTCCCCAACAAATAATAATAATAATAATAAATAGAAAAAATATATATAAATAAATGGGGAAGGTAGAAAGGGAAAATTCATCCCAACAAGTATTCAAGGTAAGACATCTTCAAGTCTTAAGGATATTTTGGGTTCATCCGCCCTCGAACAGGATATTTTGGGTTCATCCGCCCTCGAACAGGATATTTTGGGTTCATCCGCCCTCGAACAGGATATTTTGGGTTCATCCGCCCTCGAACAGGATATTTTGGGTTCATCCGCCCTCGAACAGGATACTTTGGGTTCATCCGCCCTCGAATAGGATACTTTGGGTTCATCCGCCCTCGAATAGGATACTTTGGGTTCATTCGCCCTCGAATAGGATACTTTGGGTTCATCCGCCCTCGAATAGGATATTTTGGGTTCATCCGCCCTCGAACAGGATATTTTGGGTTCATCCGCCCTCGAATAGGATACTTTGGGTTCATCCGCCCTCGAATAGGATATTTTGGGTTCATCCGCCCTCGAACAGGATATTTTGGGTTCATCCGCCCTCGAACAGGATATTTTGGGTTCATCCGCCCTCGAACAGGATATTTTGGGTTCATCCGCCCTCGAACAGGATATTTTGGGTTCATCCGCCCTCGAACAGGATATTTTGGGTTCATCCGCCCTCGAACAGGATACTTTGGGTTCATCCGCCCTCGAATAGGATACTTTGGGTTCATCCGCCCTCGAATAGGATACTTTGGGTTCATTCGCCCTCGAATAGGATACTTTGGGTTCATCCGCCCTCGAATAGGATACTTTGGGTTCATCCGCCCTCGAATAGGATACTTTGGGTTCATCCGCCCTCGAATAGGATACTTTGGGTTCATCCGCCCTCGAATAGGATACTTTGGGTTCATCCGCCCTCGAATAGGATATTTTGGGTTCATCCGCCCTCGAATAGGATATTTTGGGTTCATCCGCCCTCGAATAGGATACTTTGGGTTCATCCGCCCTCGAATAGGATACTTTGGGTTCATTCGCCCTCGAATAGGATACTTTGGGTTCATCCGCCCTCGAATAGGATACTTTGGGTTCATCCGCCCTCGAATAGGATATTTTGGGTTCATCTGCCCTCGAATAGGATATTTTGGGTTCATCTGCCCTCGAATAGGATTTTATTTTCTAAATTGTTGTTGAAACCAGGCGCCCACCTGTATAACGAGAGGAATACATTTTGTTGAACCCAGGCGCCCACCTGAATAACGAGAGGAACACATTTCAGTATTTGCATTTCATGTTCCAGGCGCCCACCTGAATAACGAGAGGAACACATTTCAGTATTTGCATTTCATGTTCCAGGCGCCCACCTGAATAACGAGAGGAACACATTTCAGTATTTGCATTTCATGTCCCAGGCGCCCACCTGTATAACGAGAGGAATACATTCCAGTTTTTATTTCAAGTGTTGAAATTGGGAGCCCGCCCATAATAACAGAGGCATACATTTCAGTCTTTACTTTTCAGGTGTTGAAATTGGGAGCCCGCCCATAATAACAGAGGAATACATTCAGTCTTTAAATTTCTTGCTAGGCGCCCACCTGTATAACAAGGGAATACACCCTAATCTAGTGTTTAGTTCACTCTCAGCGCTGCATCAGTAGTATCAGTGGGCTACGATTTTGCTAACGACTCACAAACCTTCCCAGTGCCAACTGGGTTAGGAAATTTTGTTTGTTTTGATTGTTTTGACTGTCAGGGACCCGCCTGTAGAACGGAGTTTGTGGTATGTCAAAGATTGAAGAAGTTAGGGGTCCGCCTGTAGAACAGCGGGATCGTTCAAAGTCAAGCCGTAACCCATTGGAAGGCAGGAAGCCACAACAAAAATCCCAGCACTCAATCCAAGATAGAAGCAACAAGAAGCTCGCCCTAAGAATGCGAGTCAACAGTCTGAGAGAGTCAACAAAAGCTAGTCACAAAAACAAAAAGAAAAAAAGAAGAAAAAGAAAAGGAGAAAAATGAATGAATCCGAAGCACGGATGTGGAGAACAAATGTGATCTGCTCAAGAACTAGCGCCTACAACTAGCAAGTACCAAGGTTCAAATCCAAAGTCTGTATGAAGCACCATTCAAGACTCAAGACCAAGTTTCAGAAGACTTAAGAGATAGGAATCCTTGTAACAAGTAGCTGATAGGCTTAGTTAGGCTTTTTCAGTTTTCATTTTTGTTGTAATGACAGGACCGCAGACCGGAACCTCAACGGAACGGCACCTCGATCGGCTCTTCACCTCGGTACACTTCACTATCTCTCTCATTTCCGAACTACACGTGGCCTGATTCCTGTATAACCAAGGATATGTAGGCAGCTCAGATACCAGGGCTCGGTCACATTCCCTCCCTTTCCTTAAGTGTAGTCCGTCCAAGTAATGGTCGGGTCAAAAACACGTCTAGTCGTTCTTTGTCGGAAAACTCTTCGTGTTTCCAGTCAAAGAGGGGCAGCTGTAAGCACGTGATTTTTGACCCTCCCCGAGAATTTTCACATTTTTAGTGTGAATATGTGAAATTGGGTCTAGTATAGCTATTTTAACTATTTTTACTTTATTTCATTGCAAAAAGAAAAATTACAAAAAAAGTATATATATAAATTTTAGTTTATGTATCCCTCATAAACTTGAAAAAAAAAAATCAAAAATTGCACTTTATTTTTGTACTTTATATAAATTCAAAAATTACAAAAAATATAATTCTATTAATGTTTTGTAGTCGTTTTAATTTTGGAAAAATACAAAAAATATTACTTTTTATTTTTGTCTTTATTAAAAACGAAAATTACAAAAAATAGTTTTATTAATATTCTATAATCATTTTAACTTTGAAAAATACAAAAAATATTATTACTTCATATTTTATCTTAATATTTAAGAAAAACGAAAATTACAAAAAAATAGTTTCATTAATATTTTGTAGCTATTTTAAATCTTTAAAAAATATTTTAAAAATATATAGTTTTGTTGAATACTAGTCTTATTTTTGGTAGTTATTTTTGCTTACATAGGACTAGTTAAGCAACGTGTTCCTATTTCTCGGGTCCGGGCAAAAGAATAATATTCGGGTTTAAACTACCCGGTTTTAGGCCTAATTTTCGGACCTAGCCCATAATAAACAGTGTCCAGGACACATGGGGAACCCCACCACGCGTGGGGGACATATGCCTTGAACCCCACCACGCGTGGGCTCATTTTTCATGGCAAACCATGTCAAATACACGGACTACACATTTGACAAGGGGGGGATTTTGAGAATTTTGGAATTTAAAAAAAAAAAGAGAAAAAAAAAAGAAAAAGAAAACAAGTACTGTTGACGCTTCTTCTTCATAAAAGAAGAAGAAGCTGTTGGCCTTAGCGCCGATTGCCAAACCCCTTGCTGAAAAAAAAACTCAACAAACGACCCTACTGACCACGACCACCCCTCCCGTCGTCAACCTTCGCGCCACCTCCCACGTCCAAAAACCCACGACGACCCTCCGTCTATAACCACCATCAACACTCCATGAATGACCACCCGACTCCTCCATCGCCGACCACTGCCACAACGCCATAACCACCATCCGAACGACCACTCCTCCAGTCCGTCGACCTCCATAACTTGCTGCCCCGTTCCGACGACCACGACCACTCCTCCACTGCTGCCGCTTCTACTCCCTACGTCCAAGCGACTGCCTGCAACATCCCGCCATGGACGACCCTTCCCCCTTTGCCATGGCTGACTGAAAAAACACACACACATACACCGGCTGAAGCCTAACTGAAAACGCACGAAAAGGTAGCCCAGAAGTGCTGTCCGGGGTGAGGTCCGTTGAGGTCGTCTTTGGTTCGTCGAGGTCCGGTACGTCGAGGTTGTTGTCCGAGGTTCCGAGGTTTCGTCGCGGGTCCAACGCATCGGACGATAATATCAAGTAGGTCATTTCTGTCCATGTCCTTCATATTTGTTGTTTAGTAACATGAACATGTGTTCGTTGAGATGCAATCCTAGTTCATGTGAATAGTATGCAAATGAGCGAGACATATTTACATGATGTTTGTAAGTTGCTATTTCTTGTTAATTAGCTCCGTATGATATTGAAATTTGTTCGGGAATGTATTTCTTTTGTTCCCTCATGTTAAGTAGTTATTCGGCATTTTGTTTCTTCACGCTCAGATTGTTGTTATCTCAATGTTTGTCTTAATAGTTGTTTGTACATGTAGTAGAAATGTTAAAATCATAGTAGTAATTTAATCCCGCGGAAAAATACTCGTTTCATCAAACAAGTTTAATCTACGATCCATGACCTCGCGAAGTAACAAAGAAATGTAGTCATTTTAGCCTTGTCTTTTTTTTAAAAAATAATAATATATAAAAAAAATATATGTAAAAATAAATAATAAATAATAATAAAAAATAATAAAAAAAATAATAAAAAAGAGATGAGCTTCGCTAAATAAAAAATGTACAAATTGCGGAGCCCTCGCAAAATATATGTATTAAATACTTAGATTCTGGGATGGGCCGTTTAGCAAATTTCGCGGCCCTACCAAAAAATAATAATGCGCTAGTTGCTTTAGGCGCGCCTTTAATAATGTTATCTCCCTAAACTTGGGTGTGCATTTCATGCGACCCAAATCCAAATCTCAAAACATCAAATAAAATGCGTTCCGGATTGTGGGTGCATTTCATGTGACGCAGTCCAAAGACGTGTTTTAAGCGATGTTCACATTCTTGTAAAAACAATAATAATAAAGCGGTTAAAAGTTAAAATTTGCACATAAGTTCATATTCGTATATAAAAAATCAGATAAATAAGCCGAATATAACAGTTGAGCGACCGTGCTAAAACCACGGAACTCGGGAATGCCTAACACCTTCTCCCGGGTTAACAGAATTCCTTATCTAGATTTCTGGTACGCAGACTGTAATATAGAGTCATTATTTTCCTCGATTCGGGATAAAAATTGGTGACTTGGGACACCCTAAATCTCCCAAGTGGCGACTCTGAAATAATTAAACGAATCCCGTTTCGATTGTCCTTTAATTGGAAAAAACTCCCCTGCGCCCCGCGGGTGCGGAAAAAGGAGGTGTGACAGGTAGGATCGCCAATGCACTTTCGTAACATAGATACGTGAAAAATCGGATGGACATACTCCAATTCCGAGGGCATTCTAACTCATAAGCTACTTGGCCCACTCTCCGAATGATCCTATAAGGCCCAATGTACCGTGGGCTAAGCTTGCCTTTCTTGCCAAATCTCATCACACCTTTCATACGTGACACCTTTAAAAAATACCCAGTCATCAACCCTGAACTCTAAATCTCGTTGCCGCACGTCAGAATATGACTTCTGACGACTCTGAGCTGTCAACAGTCGCTCCCGGATAAACTTTACTTTTTCTATGGCCTGCTGAACCAGGTCTGGCCCATGCAACCCAAATTCTCCAACATCAAACCACCCTACAGGAGATATGCACTTATGCCCATACAAAGCCTCGTATGGAGCCATCTGAATACTGGAGTGGTAGTTGTTATTATATGCAAACTCGATAAGAGGTAGTTGTTCATTCCAATTTCTTTTAAAATCCAACACACATGCTCATAACATATCCTCAAGCATCTGAATTGTGCACTCGACTTGTTGATCGCAGCCAACTCGACGCTACACTAAGGTAGGAAGAGCGGGTCGCAATAGCTTTTACCTGATATGAGGGTCGGGATCGATTTCCTCGGGGAGCTAGAAGTGGAGTTGGATTGTCTGTCTATCCTAGAGATGTGTTTGTACTCCTAATGTCACTTCAAACATTTTTGAGTTTTCGAATTATAACTAATTTTATAAAACTATTGAGTAACTCTAAATTATGCTACGAGAATAGTGCTAAGTTGTATCTAATAGGAAGAAGGGCCCTAGGGTCATGATACTACCTAGGTGGCTAATTGACAGGTAGATGTTACTAAGGTTCGATTGATATAATTGGGGCTTATACTGTAACCGTTGCACAATTTTACCCACTCTCACACCTCTCGGTAGAGAGAGTGATTTTTCCCAATTGACTCTCTCGAGACCAAATGGGTAGGCAAATTAGACCAAGCAACTAGGGTTCAAGTAGGGTAATTACTCTCTCGAGGTTTAACCCGTTAATTAGGACTATCATTTCTCATGAGTCCATCCCAATTCCTTGTTGGGTTAATTTTGGAGTCATATATTTTTTTTCTCAAGAAGAATTAAGCCCACAAGGCTTGAATCAGTGTTTGCAACCACCAATTCTAGATTAAAACATAAAACCAACCCAAATAGCAAACACCCATAGTCAATCTCACACTAGATGGCAACACCCATCAATTACCCACACTAGGGTTGAGCCACAACCCTAGCTAATGAGTTTAGCTACTCATGCTAGATAAAGAAATTGAAGAAATAGATGAAGAACTAAGCATATTAATTAATTGCCAAAATTAATCTACAAGAATCTGTTGTAAATGTAAAGCAAAAGTGCCAAAAATGGCTACAAAACTCGATCTCACAAGCGCAGCTATCAACTGATCTATCTTAATACCTAAAAAATGGTAAAATGTTCTATTTATACTAGGCTGAAAAAACTGGACAAAAATACCCCTGTGGGGTCAGTGTGAGCCGCATTAAATGGACCGCGGCCGCACTGGGTTCACTTTTGCTTCTCTGAACTTGGACTCCGCGGATCGCGTAGAATGGACCGCGGCCGCGGAGGGAGATAGTGCGGTCCGCGCACTCACAACCGCGGACCGCATGGCTTTGGCTTTGAAAACTTTATCTCTCTGAATCTCATGACCGCGGACCGCAGAAAAGAGTAGTGCGGCCGCGGAGCCTTCACCGCTGACCGCGAGATGTGTACCGTGACCGCGCTTCTTCTATCCTGAATCACTAACTCTCTGAACCACCTAGTGCGGCCGCATTCCATTTTGCGCGGTCCGCACTAGGCCTTCTTTTCTTAGATTCCTTAGTCTTTGATACTTGAGCAGGTTTCACTCCTTTTTGAGCCAATCTTTGATATTTTGTCACTTTGTCGATAAAACCTGCAATCAAGCACAACTTGTAAGCCTTTTAGGACTATTTTGTAACAATATATGATCAAAACATAGGCAAGTAGGGGCATAAAACATGTTAAATCCTAAATTATCAATTCCCCCAAACTTAAACCTTTGCTTGTCCTCAAGCAAACAAAATAAGACCCACTCCTTAAAGAAAAATTCAAGTAATTCCAGCTGTCCTAAGGTAACCTCAACAAGCATCAATTGGGACTAACAATTGTCCTCAATACGAATGGATCATTAACAAAACTTAAACTTTGAAAAACTATGGATCAAGTGTGACATATGAGCATCAAGAATTGACTCAGTACATCAAAGAACTCTCTCAATTACTTTGGTCGTTGTGGAACCCAAACTCACACGTCCTCAACTCTCCCTAGGCAAACCTCACCTTTTAGAGTACAAGCACGCAAACCAAGGTTAATGGGAATTCACTCGTCTTTCTCAAGGAAAGATCACAAGTCCGACTCTAAGTACCATATGCTTGATCCTCATGTAAGTATCCACTAAAGCGAGCGTCATCCAACTCAAGATCATATAGGGCTTTTGTGGAGTCAATGTGAAGGCTTTTGGTTCAGGGTAGAAAAAGTTGTTGGTTTATATGGGTTTCATCTTCCCTTAAGCATTTCTTTTGATTCATTGGCATAATTCTCTTTGACTCTTTGAGTATTTCACTTCTTTTCAAGGGGTTAGAGAGACACATTGTTACTCTTTCTTATGCAATTCAAAATATTTCTCCTTTTTTTACTTTTTCCACACCTTTTTCACTTTTGTTTTTCTTGAATCCCGTTTTATTCTTTGCCTATCGGGTTTTCTTCTTGTCTTTTTTCTTTCTTTTTCATCGCCTTCCTTTTCTTTTGCTTTTGTTCCTTTTACTACTTCGTTTCCTTTCTTGTCTCTCCCTCCCAAACTTAGACTTGCCATTACTTAAGGGACGATTTGGGTGCCAAGAGAGGGTATAATTTAGAACGGGTATAGGCTTGTAGCATTGGTTCTTGAAAGAAAAAGGTTTAAAGTTCAAAAGGGTTAGCTAAGGATTATATCATTGGTAGGCTATGGAATTGTTCGACTATTGTTTGGATCACGGAGAGCCTATAATCACTTCTCAAGTCGAATTTCACTCAAAATTTTGCTTCAACAAACATTCAGGTCAAGTTCTAGAACATTGTCTCGGGACTTGGACTCACAATCCAATTTCTCACCACACATACTCAAGGATTGCTGAAGACATAGAGTCAGGGGCCCACACCAACCTTAGACACGATTGAGCACACAATAGTCTCGAAAGACCACATGATGTTTGTTTGGTCAAAACAAGAGTCTCAAGGTCACTACTTTCACCATCCTAAATACAACCACTTGTCTTTGACCATGGGATCAAAGGCAAATGTGTTAGGCCCAAGTGAAGCTTTGCTTGAGGTACCCTTAACTATAAACTACTAAAAACAAAAGAAAAATCAAAAACAGACTCAAACCCTTAAGAAGGTTGTCACGCCATCCATCATCGGGAAGAGCCACCCGGTTCACACAATACTGTACCCTTGGAAAGAACCATGGCATTAAGAAAATCAAGGGCTTATTGAAAGCACCAAAACCGAACAAAAAGTCGCCGAGCCTATCTACTAACTAAGAATGAAAAATTTGTACGAAAATAGAAAATAGAAAATAGAATAAATATTTACAATCGGGGATTAGAATATACAACGGGGGATGAATATATATACAAGAATGTAACTTTATATATAGACCAAAGAGAATATAAAAAGTGCGATAAAAGTAACTAAATGTAAAGTTATATACAGACAAAATAAAAAAATATCAACAGAAACATAAACTAAGTCAACTAATATATACAATCATCCGAATAAAAAGTAGTGCTCACCCCACAAATAAAAGCTGGCATTGTCCCCAATGCCAACTAAACAAATAAGCATCATAAAACAAGAGGAAATGATATAGGAGCTCCCTAAGCCTCGTCTGTATGCATGGGCACATGAGTGGTCCCCGGGTCCTCTGTATGTACGGGAACCTCAGACTGGTTCCCGATCTCCTGCTGCTCAACTGCTGGGACTGGGGCCTGGACCTGTACGGGCTGAATATCTGGAGCAACCTGTGGATTACTGGAGGAAACCTCTTGTGGGTCTGCCAATCGGATGACCGCCTCATCTGCACTAGGGAGCTTCCTCTTCTTCCTAGGAAGCCTCTGAGTCTGCTCCTGTTGTGGCTCTATTACTGGTGCTGCTGCTGGGGTTGGGTCCTCAAATAGCAAGTCTAAAGGCAGCTGGTCTGCCTTTAGCTTGTCAACATCCTCTCTCAGCGCCTTCACAGACTCCTTGGAAGCCTGTGTTTTGCACAGCTTCTTATGCTCCCTGGCAAGCTCCCTTAGGACCTTGTCATGTGAATCTACTGCCTTAGCCAAGGCAGCCTGAGAATCGAGGATCTTTTGCTGGTTGGCAAGAATCTCTTTAAGTGCATCCTCGATAGGCTGGGGCACCTGCACTGGCTGTGGTGCCGACTGAGCCGCAATGGTAGAAGTCAAGGTGGACAACTTGGATGAAGCAGTCGCCATCCAGTTGTTCAAGCTATGAAGTGTTTGGCTCAGCTGGTGGGCGGTGATAGCATGGGCCCGGGAAGATGGAATCCTAGGGCCAGCTGAAGTAGAGGGACCAGCAGTAGTGGAAGGTCTGGGAGGCATGTTAGCAACTGTGGAAGTAGGCTCAGCGGAGGGCTCTACCGCAACCGGTTCTTCAGACTGGCCGGTTGGGGCAGAAGCAGGCGACTTGTAATTTTTGTCCTTGGGGTTGTCTGACCCCTTCAAACTGTACCAGGAGAACGGAGCCACAGGTTTGACCTTGACGTCAAACGGTCTCTTCTCCACCTCCAAGTCCCGGAAATACATAGTGAGGGTGCTGGGAAAAGGGTAGTTCCGGTCATGCTCAACCCCCACTGCAGAAATGACGCAGGACATCACATTGCCCATGTTGATAGGATATCCCGCCATAATAGAAGCACTAAGAACTGCCCGGACAAGTGGAATAGTCTGATCATGGGTAGTGGGGTCGAGTTGACTGCACACAAAAGTCAACCACCCTCTAGCCTCGAAGTTGAAAGTTCTCCGAAGTATTTTGGCCCCTGCTTGTAACCACTTTGGAACCGTACCCGGGATTGCCAGGTATGAAGCTAACCACAGACGAACCTCCTAGCCCATTGCTAACTTATCATTGTAAAAGGACTCATCTTCATCATTGAACCCCAAGTATTCATTCAGTGCCTTCCCGATAAATACCACACTTTTGTTTCTCACTTTGGTCACCTTAGTGCCCTTCAAGATATGAGCCACATTGCTATAGAACTCCTTGACCATATGCTCATTCGCCTTCACACAATTGTTTTTAAAGAACTCCCAACCCACTCGAGCCTGAAACTGTCTATGCACATTGGGGTGTAGGGGTAGAAGGTCTTTGTCAATGAAGATCCTCTCAAGAATCAACTTCCGTGACGGTCACCATTCCCTAAACTTGTGGAACGCCACCTGGATGGCGAATCTGTCTTCCCAAATAGCAGGATTCCTAGTCCGGTCAACCCCCCCAACCTGAGGCACACCACCCCCAGGCAATTCCCTATCTCCCTCATCACCCTTAGCACCTTCTCCAGATAGTGACGTTGTGGGAGATGTAGAGTATTCATCCCCACTACCTGCCGCTGAGCCCTCAGACGACCCAGAAGAAATGTTGATTGAGGCTCGAGCATTAGGGGAAGATGGAAAAGTGTCTTTATGTATGGCGTTCTCCGAATACGGGATGTAAAGAGGGACTGAATCTGAAGAGATCTCCCGGGATGACTCATACTCACTCCTCGAGTTGTCAATGGCTCTGTCAGCCGCTTTTATTGCTTTCCTCATTTCTTTTATGTTTTTTCTAGCTAGGGGAGTAAGTTTAACCATCCTTTGCTTCCCTCTCCGGGAGGAATTACCTCGCCCGGGTTGTTTGGCACCTTCGCCTCGTTGTTTGACCATTATCTGCAAGCATACACATCTGACATGGTTTGTATCAGCACAGGCAGTGAAACAGGTGTTGAAGTTGAACTGCAGACATCAGATTACATGTTGCAGAAATAGTTACAGAGCAGAGCACCGCGACCCGCACAAACAGGAGTGCAACCGCACTGGGAGCACCGCGGACCGCGCAAAGGCAACCGCGATCCGCATTGGGATAAGACCCCTGAAAACATCTCTCTGAATCTCCTCACCGCGGCCCGCACAAAGAGTACTGCGGCTGCATTGAGGGCACCACGAATCGCACAAAAGTGACCGCGGTCCGTATTGAGGTAAGGTCTGTAACACCACCTCTCTGAATCCAACCACCGCGGCCTGCACAAAGTAGCACCGTGGCCGCGGTGGGCTAAAATGCAATGCGGATGCGTTGGGCATAGGTTTACTTTCAGTCACTCGGGTACCGCGGTCTGTGCAAAATGGCAATGCGGACCGCGTCAGGGCACCGCGAACCGCACAAACGTGGTCGCGGGCCGCGGCGAGTGTTTTTCAAAGGCACTAAGTTAGGGCTTAAGTTATTTTGCTATTTTTGGTCAAGTTTTCCACCTAACTTGTCCCTACTCAATTTACCCAGTTCACAAAGGTTCCTAAACACACAATATCCAACCATTACACATTCCTTGGCTAACAAATGAAATAAAAATGGGAAAAAAAGAAGAGACTCTAGCTACTGGGCATGAAAAACAAGACGAAATTATAATATAAAACAAGGAAAGATGATGAAATGTTACCAGATTGTGATGATGAGATGCAATTAATCAGGTTAAGCAAGAATTATTATCAGAAGAGAGAGTGAACAGTAACTTTTAGGGGTCTGAGTGTAAAAAGTTCGAAAAGGGTAAATAGTGACCCATGGGTTCTATTTATAGAAAAACAGTGGGACCCATACCTACCTACTAGCGCGGCTACACAAAACCGACCGCGGACCGCGCTGGGTTTGTTCAAATGAAGCTTGAGTAGGCAACCTCCGCGGACCGCACAAAACAGACCGCGACAGTGGAGGTCCACCGCGGACCGCACTAAATGGAATGCGACCGCGGTGGCAAACTTTAGAGAGCCCCGTTTTCACCATCACCAGTGCGGACCGCACAAAAGCAACCGCGGTCGCACTGGCAATCTTCAGAGACTGTTCACTTTTTCAGACTATTTTGCATTGCATCAACTTAATCCCTGCAACATTTCACAATCAGTTAGCTCAAAAACCAAACCTACACTATCAAGAAAACACAGAAAACAACAATAAGAAAAAGACACGGGTTGCCTCCCAAACAGCGCCTGATTTAACGTCGCGGCACGACGCATGTTACCAGCACATCACTTTAGATGGAGAAGTGCCACCACGTGGCCATCATCAAATTTCCCAAGATAATGCTTGACCCGATGTCCATTGACTCTGAATACTTCACCATTCTTGTTCCTTAGATCAAGAGCACCAAATGGGGTCACGAACACAACTTCAAACGGCCCACTCCACTTTGACTTGAGCTTACCCGAAAACAGACATAAACTGGGAATTGAACAAGAGAACCATATCTCCAACTTTGAACTCCTTACCCCAAGCATATTTGTCGTGAAGGTATTTCATTTTGTCCTTGTACAAGGACGAGATGGAGTAGGCATGGAATCTAAACTCATCAAGCTCATTAAGTTGTTCCACCCGCAGATTTGCCGCAACATCCCATTCTAAGTTCAACTTCCTCAAAGCCCACATGGCCTTATGCTCTAATTCCACCAGAAGGTGACAAGCTTTTCCAAACACCAACCGATACGGTGACATACCAATCGGAGTTTTGTAGGCCGTCCGATAAGCCCAAAGAGCATCATCCAACTTTTTCGACCAATCGGTCCTATTAGCATTGACCATTTTAGACAAGATACTCTTAATTTATATGTTGGAGACTTCCACTTGGCCACTAGCTTGGGGATGATAGGGGGTCGAAACCTTATGATTGACACCGTACTTAGAAAGCAACGTGTCGAAAGCCTTGTTGCAAAGGTGAGACCCCCCATAACTAATGATAGCACGATGAGTGCCAAACCTTGTGAAAATACTCTTTTCAAAAATGCCACAACACTACGGGCTTCATTGTTGGGCAAAGCCACGGCTTCAACCCATTTTGAGACATAGTCCACTGCCACAAGAATGTAAGTGTTCCCACAAGAGCTCACAAAAGGACCCATGAAATCGATGCCCCAAACATAAAAAATATCCACTTCGAGAATTGTATTGAGGGGCATCTCATCCCTTTTTGAAATTCCGCCAGCTATTTGGCACTCATCATATCTCTTCACCAATTCGCCCGCATCTTTGAACAAGGTGGGCCAATAATATCTGCAACTAAGCACTTTAGAAGCCATTCTCGCCCCGCCATGATGGCCACCATAGGGTGAAGAATGGCAAGCCTCAAAGACACTCAATTGTTCTTCCTCCGGGACACATCTACGAATCACACCATCCGTGCAAATCTTGAACAGGTATGGCTCATCCCAATAGAAATCCAAACTATCCCGCTTGAGCTTTTTCCTTTGGTTAGAAGAGAGCTCACACAAGATTATTTTGGTCATAAGGTAATTGGCAACATCGGCAAACCATGGCATATCCTTTATTGACACCGCAAGGAGTTGTTCGTCGGGAAATGAATCATTGATCTCAAGGCCGTCACACGACCTCCCCTCATTCTCTAAGCGGGACAAGTGGTCCGCCACTTGATTCTCACTACCCTTCTGGTAAACAATTTCTAAATCAAACTCTTGAAAAGTAACACCCATCTGATCAATCTCGCCTTGGAGTCTTTCTTGGTTATTAAATACCTAAGGGCGGCGTGATCGGTGTGCACTATAACTTTGGCCCCCATAAGGTAAGGTCGAAACTTTTCCATAGCAAACACAATAGCCAACAATTATTTCTCGGTGACTGTATAATTTCTTTAAGCCTCATTCATGATTTTCCTTGAGTAGTACACCGGATGAAACATCTTGTTGATTCTTTGGCCCAGAACAGCCCCAACCGCAACGTCACTAGCATCACATATGAGCTCAAAAGGCAAGCTCCAATTTGGTGCGGTAATGATAGGGGTAGAAGTCAACTTGAGCTTGAGAAGCTTGAATGCTTGCATACAATTCTCATCGAACAAGAACTTTGCATCTTTCTCTAGCAACTTGCACAATAGATGTACCACTTTAGAAAAATCCTTTATGAACCTCCGGTAGAAACCCACGTGCCCAAGGAAACTCCTCACCCCTTTGACAGAAGTAGGGGGAGGGAGCCTCCAATAACCTCAATCTTGGCCTTATCAACTTCAATTCCTCGCTTCGAGATCTTGTGACCCAACATTATACCTTCTTCTACCATAAAATGACACTTTTCTAAATTGAGAACAAGGTTGGTGTCTTCACATCGGGCCAACACTGTATCCAAGTTTACCAAGAACTCCTCAAAAGAATCCCCAACCATGCTGAAATCATCCATGAAAACCTCTAAGATATCCTCCACCATGTCGGTGAAAATAGCCAGCATGCAATGTTGGAAGGTCGCCGGAGCGTTACACAATCCAAATGGCATTCTAGAGAAAGCGAATGTGCCATAAGGACATGTAAAAGTGGTCTTCTCTTGGTCCTCCGGGGCAATTAGAATTTGATTGTACCCCGAGTAACCATCCAGAATGCAATAGAAAGCCCGTCCCGCAAGACGATCAAACATTTGGTCAAGGAATGGCAATGGGAAGTGATTTTTTCTAGTCACCTTGTTCAGCTTCCGGTAATCCATACAAACTCTCCACTCGGTGACCGTTCTAGTGGGAATGAGCTCATTGTTGTCATTGGTCACCACGGTCATACCACCCTTCTTCGGTACACACTGCACCGGAGAAGTCCACGAACTGTGAGAAATAGGATAAACCACCCCAACATCTAGCCACTTGATAACCTCTTTCTTCACCACCTCTTGCATCGCCTCATTTAATCTTCTTTGATGATCCAAGGAAGGCTTTGCATCCTCCTCCAAGATGATTTTATGCATGCAAAATGCGGGGCTTATTCCCCAAATATCAGCTAATGTCCATCCGATTGCCCTTTTTTGCTTTTGAAGAACCGCCAAGGTGGCTTCAACCTGCATGTTAGTAAGGCAAGAAGAAAGAATAACAGGTAAATTAGAATTTGAACCCAAGAAGTCATACCTGAGGTGTGGAGGAAGTGGCTTCAACTCCAACATCGGTGGCTCCTCAATTGATGGCTTTGTTGGTGGAGTTTTGCGGTTTTCAAGATCTAAAGATAGCCTCCTAGGCTCATAAGAATATGAACCCATACCATGCAATGCATTCACGCGCTTCACTCTATTAGCATCATCATTGACATCCATATTAAGAAGCATGGCCTCAAGGGGATCTTCAACATAGATCATGGAACTTGTGTCATCCACTATCACAGCTGTGACAATGTCCACAAATGAACACACCTCCGTGCTATTGGGTTGTCTCATTGATTTGCAAACATGGAATACCACCTTCTCATCCCCCACTCGAAAAGTCAACTCACTCGCTTCAAAATCAACCAATGCCTTCCCCGTAGCTAGGAAAGGCCTACCAAGAATAATCGGCACTTCAAAGTCCACTCACAATCCAATATGACAAAGTCGGCCAGCAATATAAACTTATCCACCCGGACAAGCACATCATCAATAATGCCTAACGGTCGCTTCATCGAACGATCTGCCATTTGAAGTCTCATTGAGGTAGGTCGAGGTTGTCCAATTCCCAAAGTCTTAAAAACCGAGTAAGGCATTAAATTTATGCTAGCTCCCAAGTCACAAAGGGCCTTCGCAAAATCTGCACTTCCGATAGTACAAGGGATAGTAAAAGCTCCGGGGTCCTCAAGCTTGGGTGCCATTGAATTCACTATGGCACTCACTTGATGAGTCATTTTAATTGTTTCGCACTCCATTGACCTTTTCTTTGTTACCAAATCTTTCATGAACTTAGCGTACCCCGACATTTGCTCAAGTGCCTCCACCAAAGGCACATTGATTGTGAGGCTCTTCATCATGTCAATGAATTTTTTGAATTGATTGGTCACTCTTTTGCTTTGCTAACCGTTGAGGATAAGGTGGAGGTGGCCTAGGCAAAGGTGCCTTGGCCTTTTGTACAACCGGCTCGGGCATGTCAATCACGTGTTCCCTAGACGAGTTCACGGCATATTGAGTCTCTACCTCGGATTCATCATCAATATCAATCCGCACATCATTGTTCACATTTTGATTAACCACATCATCAAAAATCAAAGGTACATCATCATCCCGCAACTCAACATCTTCATCCATAACTTGCTTTTGTATTGAGGCGTTCATATCACCGCCTCTCCCACTTCTTGTTGTAACCGCCATCACATGATTATTATTATCACCCTTCGGGTTCACCACTGTATCACTTGGTAGAGCACCCTTGGGACGAGTATTCAATGCTTGAGAGATTTGGCCTAATTGCACCTCCAAGTTCCGGATAGATGTGTTATGAGACGCTAATTGGGCCTCAGAATCTTG
The DNA here is from genome assembly GCF_000393655.2 of Nicotiana sylvestris. Taxonomy (NCBI): domain Eukaryota; kingdom Viridiplantae; phylum Streptophyta; class Magnoliopsida; order Solanales; family Solanaceae; genus Nicotiana; species Nicotiana sylvestris. Next base: position 128,965,478 of record NC_091062.1, on the reverse strand, counting down.
GTTCTTTTTCATCATTTGCTAGAACATGCTTTCAATTCTCCCCATATCACTTTCGGAAGAACTCGAACCTTGAAAAGGAAAGCGGGTGGATTGTTCGGTTGTTGGTACATAGGGGGCCTTTGAAAGCCTTGCCCCCGGTTGCCTTGGTTCCCGCTATTGTTCCACCCTCCTTGATTTTTGTTGTTGCCCCAATTATTGTTATTACCATTCCAATTCCCTTGGTTGCTTTGATTACCCCAATTTTTGTTTTGGTTGTTGTTATTCCAATTACCTCTGCCTTGTTGTTGATTGTTGTTATTCCAATTACCTCCGCCTTGTTGTTGATTGCCCCAATTTCCTTGAGGACGCCATTGTTGATTCGAAGAGTTGCCTCTATTCCCTTGGTAGTTATTGACATATTGGACCTCTTCTCTTTGATCATCATAGAACTCATTTGAATAACCACCACCATCATTGTTGTTGTAATATTGTTCATAATTACCTTGAGGTTGTTGCCCTCTTTGCCTCCTTTTCAACATAGAAACACCTTCCATTGCATTGACTTGGTGCAAGTTTTGGACTTGTTGCAATTGCGCCTTTGCCAATTGATTCATAGTTGTTGTAAGCTCGACGATGTCTTGGCCATGATCGTGCAATTCCTTGTGCAAATGGATTACCGTGGGGTCACCTTGGGGCACATTTGCTCGGCTTTGTCATACCGAAGAGTTGTCGGCCATTACATCAAGTACATCACATGCTTCTTGGTAAGAAAGTTTCATAAAGTTCCCTCCGGCCAATTGGTTCACAATACATTGATTCGTGGTGTTGATGCCCCGATAAAAGGTTTGTTGAATCATAGCCTCGGTCATGTCGTTATTAGGGCACTCTTTCACCATTGTTCTATATCTTTCCCATATCTCGTGCAAAGGTTCCATTGGCTTTTACTTAAAAGTTAAAATTTCATCCCGAAGAGCTGCCATATGACTTGGAGAAAAGAACTTGGCAATAAATTTGTCTGCCAATTCATCCCATGTTGTAATAGAATGATTGGGGAGCCTTTCTAACCAATCCAATGCTTTACCCTGAAGAGAGAACGGGAAAAGCCTCAATCTCCATGCATCCTCGGACATGTTTGTCTGCTTGCTACCCCAACATGTATCCATGAACCCCTTCTAGTGCTTGTAGGCATTTTGATCGGAGGAGGCCGTGAAAACCCTCTTTGCTCGAGCAAGGTCAACATAACATTTGTGATTTGAAAGTTCCCCGCCCAGATTCAGGGAGGAACAATAGCACTGGAGTATCCTTGATTTGGTAAAACTCTGGGAGCCACTCTCGGCGGTGCCGGAGGAGGGTCTGGAATATTGTTGTTTTCATTTGCATTTACATTGGCATTTCGGCCTTTCCGAGGAACTTGAGGTAAAACCTCATCTTGTTCTAGATCCTCTACCTCCTCCCCCGCTATCACATTGCCGAGAGGGTCATTTGTATTAAGAGCCATTTGTACCTGATTGATCGACAAAAATAAAATTAGTAAACAAGAAGGAAAGAGAAGCAAAACACAAAACTAAATAAACAGATAGTCAACACCGTAAGCTCCCCGGCAATGGCGCCAAACAGTGATTGCAGCCAACTCGACGCTACACCAAGGTAGGAAAAGCGGGTCACAGTAGCTTTTACCTGATATGAGGCTCGGGATCGATTTCCTCAAGGAGATAGAAGTGGAGTTGGATTGTCTGTCTATCCTAGAGATGTGTTTGTACTCCTAATGTCTCTTCAAACATTTTTGAGTTTGCGAAATATAACTAATTTTATAAAATTATTGAGTAACTCTAAACTATGCTACAAGAATAGTGCTAAGTTGTATCTAATGGGAAGAAGGGCACTAGGGTCGTGACACTACCTAGGTGGCTAATTGATAGGTAGATGTTACTAAGGTTCGATTGATATAATTGGGGCTTATACTATAACCGTTGCACAATTTTACCCACTCTCACACCTCTTGGTAGAGAGAGTGATTTTGCCCAATTGACTCTCTCGAGACCAAATGGGTAGGCAAATTAAACCAAACATTTAGGGTTCAAGTAGGGTAATTACTCTCTCAAGGTTTAACCCGCTAATTGAGACTATCATTTCTCATGAGTCCATCCCAATTCCTTGTTGGGTTAATTTTGGGGTCATAGATTCTCTTTCTCAAGAAGAATTAAGCCCACAAGGCTTGAATCAGTGTTTGCAACCACCAAATCTAGATTAAAACATAAAACTAATCCAAATAGCAAATACCCATAGTCAATCTCACACTAGATGGCAACACCCATCAATTACCCACACTAGGGTTGAGCCACAACCCTAGCTAATGGGTTTAGCTACTCATGCTAGATAAAGAAATTGAAGAAATAGATGAAGAACTAAGCATATTAATTAATTGCTAAAATTAATCTACAAGAATCTGTTGTAAATGCAAAGCAAAAGTGCCAAAAATGGCTACAAAAGTCGGTCTCACGAGTGCAGCTATCAACTGATCTATCTTAATACCTAAAAAATGGTAAAATGTTCTATTTATACTAGTCTGAAAAAACTGGACAAAAATACCCCTGCGGGGTCAGTGCGGGCCGCATTAAATGGACCGCGGCCGCACTGGGTTAACTTTTGCTTCTCTGAACTTGGACTCCGCGGACCGCGTAGAATGGACCGGGGCCGCGGAGGGAGTTGGTGCAGTCCTTGCACTCACGACTGCGGACCGTATGGCTTTGGCTTTGAAAACTTCATCTCTCTGAATCTCATGACCGCGGACCGCAGAAAAGAGTAGTGCGGCCGCGGAGCCTTCACCGCGGACCGCGAGATATGTACCGCGGCCGCGCTTCTTCTAGCTTGAATCACCAACTCTCTGAACCACCTAGTGCGGCCGCATACCATTTTGCGCGGTCCGCACTAGGCCTTCTTTTCTTAGATTCCTTGGTCTTTGATACTTGAGCATGTTTCACTCCTTTTTGAGCCAATCTTTGACATTTCGTCACTTTGTCGATAAAACCTGCCATCAAACACAACTTGTAAACCTTTTAGGACTATTTTGTAACAATATATGATCAAAACATAGGCAAGTAAGGGCATAAAACATGTTAAAATCCTAAATTATCTCTTGTCCATCAGTTTGTGGATGAAAAACTGTGCTGAGATTCACCTGGGTCCCTAGACCTTTCTGAAAAGACCTCCAAAAATGTAATGTAAACTAGGCACCACAGTCAGATATTATAGATATTGGCACTCTGTGTAGTCTCGCTATCTCTTCAATATATAACTTTGCATAATCTTCTGCTGTATATGTAGATCTGACCGGTAGGAAATAAGCTGATTTTGTAAGTCTATAGACTATCACCCATATGGAATCGAATTTAGGATGAGAACGAGGTAAACCCGTGATAAAGTCCATGTTTATCACCTCCCATTTCCATGTCGAGATTTCTATAGTCTGCATTAGCCCTCCGGGCTTCTGGTGCTCTATTTTCACCTGCTGGCAACTAGGGCATTGAGCGACATACTCAGCAATGTTCTTTTTCATATCGTTCCACCAATACATATCCTTAATGTCATGATACATCTTTGTCGACCCAGGGTGAATGGAATACCATGAATTATGTGCCTCTGACATAATCCTGTCTCGTAGCCCTGCTGTATCTGGAGCACACAAACGCCCCCTGTATCTGAGAACCCCGTCTCCTTTGAGTTCTAACAACAGCTTCTTCTGTTGTAGAACCTGCTCTCTCAACTTGACTAACTTCGGATCCTCGTACTGCCTCTCCTTTACTTCAGCTATGAGAGATGATTTTGCAGTATTTTGGAGTACAACTCCTCCATTGCCAGAGTCTACTAACCGAACCCCAAGCAAGCAAATTGATCAATCTCTCTTGTTAATTGTTTTTTCTCGGCCTCTACATGTGCTAAGCTACCTATAGATTGGCGACTTAGGGCATCTGCTATAACATTAGCTTTCCCTAGATGGTAGAGAATGTTAATATCGTAATCTTTCAATAACTCAAGCCATCGCCTTTGTCGCAAATTCAACTCTTTTTGCTTGAAGATATATTGCAGGCTTTTATGATCTGTGAACACATTAATATGAACACCATATAAATAATGCCGCCATATCCTAAGTGCATGGACAACCACAGATAATTCGAGGTCGTGGGTCGGCGCTCATGCTTCTTTAACTACCGTGAAGCATACGCAATTACTTTCCCATGTTGCATCAAGACACATCCTAATCCGACACCTAAGGCATCACAATATATGGCATAACCATCTGGACCTTCTGGAAGTGCTAGAACTGGCGCTGAGGTCAACTGTTCACAGGCCTCTTGGAAATTCCGCTCATAGGCCTCTGTCCGCTGAAACTTAGTCGCCTTCTGCATAGCTTTGTTAATGGTGCTGAAAGATAAGAAAAACCCTCTACGAACCTCCGGTAATATCCTGCTAAGCCTAGAAAGCTACGAATCTCTGTCGGAGTAGTAGGTCTAGGCCAGGATTTCACAGCCTCAATCTTCTGAGTGTCTACCTTTATACCTCCGCCGGATACAATGTGCCCCAAGAATGCTACGGACTTCAGTCAGAACTCACACTTAGAAAACATAGCATATAATTTATTATCATTTATCACTGAGGGTTTAGAGTACCGTTCGCAGGTGATCCACATGCTCATCCTCTGAACGTGAATAAACCAAAATATCATCAATAAAGACTATCACGAACAGATCCAAATATGGTCGGAATAGGCTATTCATCAAGTCCATAAATATGGCAGGTGCATTCGTCAATCCGAAGGACATAACAAGGAACTCAAAGTGGCCATATCAGGTCCTAAAGGCTATCTTGGGAATATCTTTCTCCCAAACTCTGACCTGGTGGTACCCCGACCTCAAATCTATCTTTGAAAAGCATCTAGCTCCCTGCAACTGATCGAACAAGTCGTCTATCCTTGGAAGGGGATACTTATTCTTAATGGTTACCTTGTTCAGTTGCCTATAATCGATACACATCCTTAGCGAGCCGTCTTTCTTCCATACAAATAGTACCGGTGCACCCCAAGGTGAGGTACTGGATCTCATGAAACCTTTCTCTAGTAAATCTTTTAACTGCTCCTTCAACTCCTTTAATTTGGCAGGTGCCATTCTATATGGAGGGATATATATTGGTTGCGTTCCTGGAAGCAAATCGATGCCAAAATCAATCTCTGCTCTGGAAGAATACCTGGAAATTCATCTGGAAATATATCCGCGTACTCCTTTACTACTGGAATAGACTGAAGTGTAGGTGTCTCGGTATCTGCATCTTTAACTCGCACAATATGATAAATGCACCCTTTTGCGATCATTTTCCTCGCCTTTAGATAGGAAATAAACCTGCCTCTGGGTGTCGCTGTATTACATACCCATTCAAGGGCTGGCTCACTCGAAAAATGAAATCTAGCTGTCTTTGCTCGACAATCTACTGTGGCATAACAAGCTGCCAACCAGTCCATACCCATAATAGCATCGAAATCCAACATCTCTAGTTCAACTAGGTATGCTAAGGTCTGATGACCACAAACTGATACCGTACAACCTCGGTAAATGCATTTAGCGATAATCGATTCTCCGATCGGTGTAGATACCACAAAAGGATCACTTAGTATTTCAAGCACTATACTAAATTTCCGCGTGACAAATGGGGTAATACATGATAAAGTAGATCTCGGGTCTATCAAGGCATAAACATCGTGAGAACAAATGGTCAACATACCCGTCACAACGTCTGGTGAGGACTCTTGGTCCTGTCGACCAGCTAGCGCATAGATACGATTCTGGTTACCACTTGAACTGGACCCTCTACCTTTGCCTCGACCTCTATCAGCCGAAGACTGAGACACATGCCCTGAAGGATGCACGGACATAGCTGATCCTGTTTTTAAATTTGTTGGTTGTGCCATATCCCCAGAATCTCTATTTGGGAAATCTCACATCATATGCCCTGGACGTCCACATGTATAACAAGCATCAGAACCGGCTCGGCATTGGCCCAAGTGTCCTCGGCCGCAGATGGCACATCACAGCAAAAACGACCCTATTTGTCTTGAACCTCGTTGTCGTTGCAAACTTGATGCCTGAGAGCTCTCACCTGGTCCTGACTGGGTATAGCGGTCATACCTATAACCTTATAGCTGAGGTGGCGGAGGTCTAGGTGGCCGTTCGAAGTACTGGAGCCTGTAGCTACCCTGATACTGCTCCTGAGACCTGGATTCTCATCCTCTTGCGCTGCCCTGACTCAGTCCTCTTCGTACTCTGCTGCCGACGCCTACCTCTCTCTATATTCTGGGAAAATTCCTGAATCTGCGAGATATCCATACTATCCTATAATGCAACAGTGGCACACACCTCGGTTAACTCTGGGGCCAACCCCGCTATAAACCTATGAATTCTATCCCGCATAGTAGCAACTATGGATGGTGCATATCTGGACAATGAGTCAAAATGGAGTTTATATTCTCGAACACTTATATTTCCCTACTTGAGGGCTAGAAACTGATCGAGTCGGGCCTGTCGGATTTCTTGTGGTAAGTACTGGTCAAGAAAGGCATCTAAAATATTCTCCCAAATGGCATGAGGTACATCACGTCCCCTGGACCTTTCCCATCCCTTATACTAAAGGATGGCTATATCTCAGAGTCGAAAAGCTGCTAACTCAACCGCCTTTTTCTCTGTGGCATTCATAACCCGAAAGATCCTATGAAGCTGATCTATGAAATCCTGCGGGTCCTCCCTCTGATCTGTCCCCGTGAACTCTAGGGGATTCAAAGCAATAAACTCTCGGACCCTTGAACTCCCAGATCCCTGAGAAGATCCTGCACTAGCGGATGCCCTAGCCTGTTGCTGGGTAGCTACCAACTGTGCCAACAAATGCACCGCACTCCTCAAGTCCTGATCTGATGGAAGCGAAGGGGGAACTGGATGTGCGGTCTCCCTAGGAATCTCCTCAAGTGGTGGAGGATCCGGTAATCGCTGGGTAGGAGTCTCTCCCTGCGACTCCGATTGGGCCCCATCTGCTGGGGGTACCTTGCTAGTCCCCTCACCTACTGTTGTTTCTCTCCTCTGGCTAGCCGTAGCCTTCCTAGTTACCGTCATCTATTCATGCAAATGTCACCACGTAAGTTTAACTAAATTTCCTATAACTTAGTGCTACAACGCGATTTAGATTTGAAAGAAGGGTAACCAACTCCTAAATGCCCTATAGTCCCCTTCTTATACAATGTGGTGCACCACACATATATAAACAAGACCCTACTAGACACGGCTTGTAGACTCCCTAGGACAGAACTGCTCTGATACCACTTTTGTCACGCCCCAAGCCTTGTTAAAAAGACTTGGTAAACACGACGACGACGTGTTAATATAAAAAGAAGAGCTCGATCTCGATCGAACGACGACGTGTTAATATTTCGGCAAACATCCTTTAAGTCCATAAGCCTGTCATGCCCCAAGCCTAGGGGTGAGACCGACACTTAGTGCCTCAACTATCCTTGCGTATCACTTGCGACTGAGAGACTTTGAACAAGTAATATCATATTTTGGCCATGGGCCACATTGAAAGATAATATGCGATGCAAAATATAAAACTGAATAGAGACTAACGCTGACTAAACGTCAACATAAAGCTGGGCCAGCAAGGCTGTCATAATTACTACAACTGACAAGCCAACAAAATATATGTACAGGGTCTACAAGCCCAACATACTGTACTAACTGATAAGATATATCTACAAGCCTCTACTGATAGATGTACTGTGATCGGAACAAGGCCCCGACCTACCCTTAACCTATCTACATATATGCACAAAGTGTACTCCAAACTGCTAGACCCCGCAACTCCAAAAGAAGAGGAGCTTATCGATAAGGCTGAACTCGAGCATAGACATACTTAGAAGGCCTACTCGTCTGTATGTCCGAACCTGCACGCATGAAATGCAGCGCCCCCAGAAAGGGATGTCAATACGAAATAATGTACCGAGTATGTAAGGCAATATACTGAAGCTGAAACTGAACTGATAATATAATAACTGAAAACAACTGAAAGTCAAAGAAAATCTGAAGATATGCTCATCTACTGATAGTGACTCAAATCTCTCAATATAGTGAGTAATATAGTTGTCCGACCCTATAAGGCTCCGTATACGTATATATCTGATCTGCCGTAGTAGGCTCGCTTATAAGCGTTCGGCCATACTAGGCTCTGTATCTCGACCAACTGGGATCGCTCATAGGCGCTCGTCCATAGTAGGATCGGTATATAATTTACCATCTAATCAGAGGTTGCCCAATAGAGGCCTGCCCATCGATTATAGCTCGATGGTAATGAAAATACTTTTAATACTGTATATATGTAAACTCTCTACTCTTTTGACCGGAAGAAGGAAATACTTAACTGAATATGCAGTCCCGATAAGAAGAATATGGTAACTTACAAAACTAGAAAAATATATGTAATTTGCGAGACTAGCAAAATATACATAAATTTCGGGATACGAATTTTTCTCTATGCCTCGTTATCAAACTTGTGTAATTACGATATCATGCTAAAATAAAGGAAAAGCTTAGCCTTAACATACCAATTTCTTGAATTATTTGAACGAATCTGCTTCTGCGAAATTTACACTTGGATTCCTTGAAATTAGAATGAAACCATGTTTTGCCTCTAACGTTTTTTTGGTTTCAACGTTCTTGCTTCTGTGAACGTTACTTTTTTGTTATTCCTCGGCTAAATAATTGATTGTTGCTTCAAGCTTCTTAAATTCTTATGAATGAAATGGGTTGCTTTAATGTTTTCTTGTCTGATCTAGAGACAAAATGCTTTTTGCATTTTTTAACAAGCCTAACCATGTCTTACAAACCAAGTCTCATTTGGATAAGACTTTAGCCACATGGCTTTAATGACTTATGAGTCACGTTTAGCCATTTTGGCTTTATGCCGCGTGGTTTTGGAGTTATTTAATTAAGTTTTGTCTGCTTATAGTTAACTGGGTAATATCCTGTTACCCAATAATTAATCAATTACCCGCATAATTTAAAAATTACCACAAATTACTTAAAAATACTTCATATATACTTTATATATTATACTACCGTGGTCATATGGTACCTTGAATGGTACTAGTTCATAATTATCGGGTATTATCGCTCGACCCGTATTTTATTTCAAATTGGCGACTTTCAACGAAACTCGTTTTCTTTAATCCGTGTACCCCTTTATCCTTAATAACACTTATTTATCGCTTGTTGTAAATAGCGTAAATACGTTAACGTCAAGATGATTTCGTCCCCGAGTCTACGTCGGTTAATTTAAAACAAAATTTTAACGTACGAAAACACGAGATGTAACAAAGCCATCGCCAAAGAGAAAATGCGAAATATTCCTAAGGCCAAGGACCATCAGAAAGTGCAAAAAGATCGGAACTCGCCGTGCGGGAATCTATATCGCACCGAAATCACGCGAAACGAAAACAAGGGTAGAATACAAGACCAATAACAGTGAAAAATTCTTCTTTATACAAAGTCTCCATGCAAATTGTCGCGGATTACATAAGACCCAAGTCAATAATATTAAAAAAAAAAAACAACAAGGGGAAAAAGAAGAAAGGAACAACGAAAATTGACTACGAATAAAAAAGGGGGCGGGAAGAAAACAACAAACGGAAAACAGATCAAGATCACTATCCCTCTACTCGGCATCATCATCGCCGCCCTCTCCACTGTCATCTCCGAGAAATTCTCCTTCGGCGTCTGCGCCCCCATTGGCTTCTAGCGTCGCCGCATCATATCCGCAATTGATGCGAGCCTCCCGCACCTTCACCCGTGCCTCTTCATATGCAGCCTCAGTCACATTACCCGCTACCCACAAACTCTTGTATATATCCCGCTGGGCTTTGGTGTAAACCCAAAGCTCATGCATGTGGCGGGGAACGGTGGTGGAGGAAGATTCAATTTGAGCCAACAGTCCCTCATTTTCTGCCTCCAGTGCTGCGACCCGATCTCCCAGAACCGATGCCTCTCGGTCAATCTCGCTAATGCGCTCCTCAAGACTTGCCTCTATAAGGGTAGCCGTCGTTCTTTCCGACTCCTGCTCGGACTGGAGGACGCGGATGGTGTTCTCCAGGGCTGCCACCCTCGCCGAAGCCGCGGACCAAGCACTCTCGATGCTCTCCAATCCAACAACCTTGTTTTCCAACCCAGCCAATTTCCCCATCCACTCCACACTCAACACTTCGACCTTGATCAAGTTCTGATCCATCTCCGACTGCATCGACCTCAATTTCTCCTGCAGATGCTCATACTCTGCGGCGACCCCCTTGCCCAACTCAAGCTCCTCGTCCTTTATTCGAAGTTTCTCCTCAAGCACACTCTTGCTGCGGATAGCCTACATCAATTCCTGGTCCCTCTTCTCCAACTCCTCACCAAGAGCCCGATCACCGGGGTTTGCCTTTAGCCGCTCATGTATCTCACGACACTTGTTGCGGTAGCGATGATATTTCTCCAGCATCTTCAAGAAAATATTGGCCCGAATGTTGGCCCTGCGAATGATCTCCACCTACACCATATACGTCTAAAAAATGAAAAGACGGGTTAGAATCTTATCATCAAGAAAGATGAGGGAAAAGCGAAAGAAAGTGTAACATACCCTTAAGCCCATAACGGCCACCTCGTCCATCAAGTCAGCATCGGGAACGGTCCGAATGGCCGCATTCTCGGTTGCGGAGCATAACATGTTGAACTACGGCACCAGATCCTCCATGTCCACCAGGAGATTAACATCCGAAGGGATATCAAGAATATGGGTTGGGCCTCCCGCACGAACCACCGAGTGAGTAATGCCCTCCTCAAACATCCTGACATCATCAGGGTTGAGGTCTGATTCGAATTCGTAATCGTCGACCACCATGCCTTTTCCTCTTTCAGTAGTTGAAGAGGAAGCACGACCAACTGCGGAGGACGAGGGTACATCCGAAACTACAACGGCGGCCCCAGAAATCTAACCTTCCACCACGATAGGTTGCTGATCACCGACAATGGTTGGAATCTCTGATTGAGCCGAGGCAACGGCTGGCTCCATCCCTATGGGGGGGATGCGACAACCCCCTCTCCAGATCCCGTCGAAGGAGAGTCGTCTAGATGAATCACTGTTGGGGGTGCTGTCTCGAACTCCACTCGCTGTCTTTTTGATGGCCCCTCTTCTTCCCTAGTAGGCGGAGATTCACCCGTCGGGCGAACGACATGTGTCGGAACTTCAGCCCGAGAAGCGTCCCCACAGGAGTAACTACGGCCACAGACTCAACTGAAGCAGCCCTTGACAAAGGTCGGGTGGTGGGTACCGCGATAAGGCGAGTAGATGAGGCTGGTTGTCGGAAAGCTAACGGAGGAGACCTCACTCTCCGCACCCTCCCTGACACCGACGAGCTGCACGTGAGGAATTAAATACAAATAGGGAAAGGAGAAAAATGGCGAACAGAAATGACATCTTACCAGAAAGAGGCCTGCACCCATACTTGTCATAGAAGGTCGCCTATGTGCGGACCCCACCGTATGAGGGAGAATAACGCTCACCCACTCACGGATACTTTCGACAGGTGGAGGAGGCAATTTCTCGGCTGCACTGACATAATAGGGTTTAAGACTGTAACGGAAAATGGTCGGATATATCTTCGACTAAAAGCATAAGACTTACGTGCAGAGTTCCATTTCTCAGGGAACCCCGTCGAATCTGCCACAATGTGCTCAGTCCGTACATAGAAATAATTCTCATAAAAATGATGGTTAGCCCTGTCGTCCATTTTCACCACCAGACTCTTCGAGCCCCGAGGACACATGTGAAGCATCGTGCCATGGATGAGCTGAGGGGAGAAGATATTGAGCATGTGATCCAAGGTGATCTCACGACCGCCGAGTTCCGCAAACTTGAGCAACATAAGGAATAGCTTATACAGGTACGGTGAAAGTTGGGTGGGGCATACCTCATAAAAATGGCAGAAGTCTACCACCAGGAGAGGGAGAGGAAGTGTGCATCCAATAAGGAAGGGGTAGGCGTAAAATACGCAATACCCAGGACGATCAAAATAAACTATGTCGTTTCCTACCGCCGGTCGCATGTCGACGTAATCGGGGATCCCCCATATAGGTGTTTAACTCTGCATTGTCTTCTTCTCTTATAACAGAAGGGACAGGCTCTGGCTCCGCCCCGGCGCAACTGCTGAAGTGGGTCAATTCTCTCCCAGGGCGAGGCAAAATCTCAACTATCAACGGGACCTCCTCGTCTTCCACCGCATCTACCCCTCCAGTGGCTTGAACAACATTTTTCGGTGCCAGAATTGTGACAGGGAGATCGGTACAAGAGGAATCACCAGCTATTTTGTCGGGATGATGCGGCAAAAAGAAAACGAAAAGAAAGGATGAAAATTTTCAGTTAACTAAGGGCAAACAAAAACTTGGAGTGTCAGGAAGGAAGTATATCTGCAGAATTCTTTCGAGTAAAAGGCAAAGAAGTGTGTCAATAGAATGATAAGTTCCTTCTATTTATAAGAGACATAAATCCCCAGAGCACGAAACCCAAAAGTCGCTAATCGAACCTGATAGGGCACAAAACGTTTCAGTTCCCCAGGAACGTGTGTCATAATGGCGATAACCACGAAATAACGCTTTGATGCCAAAAGACGTTTCGGTTTCGAAATAGCTGCAATGGTCCACGAGTATCGAAAGAATGCCACCATCTCACCTAAAACCCAAGTAACGTAACTAAGGAACAAGAAGTCAAATTTCGCTCGAATTCATAGCAATCATGATCCGTCTGTCGGGCCCGATAGGGGACGACCCCGACAGGCGGAGGGACTAACTGTATTGGTCAAAATCTGACCATCACGGCCGAGCTGACTAACGTCCCGCCCAAGTGACCTGGCAGTAAAAGATAACATGGCCCACTCTACATCCCATTCTCGACACCCGTCGAGTCGGAAGGAGCAATGTCTAAAAAAATGACCAAGGCACACTTGGTGCGAGAGAGCGTCGGACCAAGTAAATGGCAAGGATGCCTTGACTATATATAGTAGGAAAAAACCCTCGATAGGGGGGCGGTCTCCTTCCCTTTCTCTCCTAAGCTCTCTTCTTGTAATCTTCATATGAAAGAAGTAATCTGCAGAAAAACATGTAAAACTACCTCTCCTATCGATTGATGTGAGCCACAATGTTGAATTTCAATAAGATTGATTATATCTCTTTCATCCTATATACTATCTATTCTGTTAGCTCTTTGATCTGGAATTTATTATGTCTGACTAAGATTTACTCCTTCATTTTCTTTGATTGATTTATTCAAAAAAGTTCCGATATGTTTTGAGTCAAACAATATACAAAGAAGAAAAATTAAGTTGTGATACGCAATTTGGTATACATATTAATTGCTATGTTATATACTGTGATATACAAATAATAAAATTATTTTTATTGTGATATACATTGATATAGAGACAACAATAAATTTTACAAATTATGTCACACCTCCTTTTTTTCGAGGAATAGGGAGTTTTTTCAATTTAGGTGTCATTATTCGAAATGAGATTATTTATTATTCAGAGTCGCCACTTGGAATAATTTATGGTATCCCAAGTCACCGATTTATTTTAAATCCCAAATCGAGGAAGTTGGCTCTATTTTACGGTCCGCGAACACAGAAGATCTGGTAAGGAATTTTGTTAACCTGGGAGAAGGTGTGAGGCACTCTCGAGTTCCGTGGTTTTAGCACGGTCGCTCAACTATTAATAATTAGCCTAATTATCTGATTTATTACATGTGTTTAAACCTATTGTATATTTTTAAACTTTCTAACCGCTTTTAGTTAATTATCGCTTTTAGAATTTATGGAATTATTTCTTGAACAAGTTACGATGTCGTAAACTTATCGTTTTGGTACACATTACGAATCGCGCCACGTGAAACGCACCCGCAAGTTACAACATGTTATTTTTTATTATTGTTTGAAGTTATGGTCGAGTCACGTGAAACGCACACTCGAATTGGGAATTAGGTATCACGACCATGCCATGGAAACTGTACCCATATCCGTAATGATTTAATTTTAATCGCGCCTAAAATAAACTACGATGTTTGTAGGTGTTTTCCTAAAATACGTTTGAGATTTTATGTAAGATTGTGTTATGGCAAAGAATTTGCTGGAGTTGAGGTTATGATCATTATTTTTTTCAAAGACTAAATTCTTGATTCTTTTAAGTTAATCAGAACTAACGAAGATTTTGTTGACCAGGATTTTAAAACTATACATTTGATTGCACAAGAGAAAGTAATTTAGCTAAAGGAAACAATTAAAGACTTTAGGAATTCAATATTGAAAGAGGGAATCACGATACTTTGCAAAGATTGGAGCATATGACCCTTTAAGAGGTCACGCAGTCAAAGTGGGGTATGGATTGAGCCCAAGTCAAGATGGGCGTGAATTGATCCCAAAGCCAAGTTAGAATCCATTACTGGAATCGGGCTTAAACAAGTTAGAGGCCCAAGTTTGAAACATCACATAACTTCACATAAAATGTAGTACAGGAGGAATTTTCATCATTCAAAAACCACTGAGTAGCACGACATTAAACTTGCAGTATTGAATCAAAGATCACATTTCAAAGATAGCAAACATCATTAATAACTAAAGTCTACAGGAGCACAAAGAAAAACTTATTGATTCAACTAGCTAATATTTACAGAATCACGGTTTGGTCCGTAACTAATACAACAGGCTAAAATATTAAAGGAAATGCTTATTAACTACGAGCAGATGCGACAATTAAATTTTCCAGCCATGAAGTGTGGAATCCAATGTTTCTCAACCATATCTGCTCAAAATAAAACTATGGACTTAAGCTATTACACCAAGATTTCTGCAAATTCTGAGTTTACAATAATCAAACATCGTTTATACATACTGGAACTAGGTGTTACCAAATTAAACTACATATTCTCATATTTTTTGGAATCAGACAACTCAACTCCAAACATCCAAGGCTTAAACAGATGAATCACATATAAACTGAACTTCCCAAATACTTTTGATTGTGATGTGATGCTTCTCACCTTTATGCAAACAACAAATGTGCTTATAGACTAAATGATTCTGAACACATGAATTTCACTTTTAGCAAGTAATAATAGGCAAAGTAATAGCCCTATCAATGCAGTAAAATATGCATATGCTTCAGGAAACCAAGCTTAAACAACAATCTTACTCTAGCTAGCATTATTATCTAAAACAAAGACTATGTCAAAGAGATAAGTTCAAATATGGACCCATCAGCTTACAAACAGACATGAAATCATGTAAGAACAATCAAACAGTCATAACTTCATATTAAAACAGAAAACTTTGATTATTCTAAAGATCAAAGTTGTACAGAATCATAGAGGTGTACCTAATTGCCAAGAAAACAAGAGAAAACCAGAAAATAAGTCTCTGAATCAGCAGGAATATCAGGAAGGTAACATCTTCATATCAGGAGCGCAAATCCAACAGTTCAACCAAAGGAAGAAACCCAGAAAAACCAGTGAAAACTTGAAGCCAAATGACCGTTGTTCCTCTTTCTATGCTTTGAAGAATTTGTAAAGTAAAATTTCCTACTGTTTTTCTTTCAATGTGAAGGGAAAATCAGCCTGTATGTAAGTGCTTTTTATGTCTTTTAGAGAATTCTTCTGTATTTCGTGTGTGTGTGTGTGTATTCAGAGAATTGGAGAGAGGGGATGAGGTCTTATATAGAGAGTGAATTCTATCATATGCTCAACAGAATGAGGAAAAATAAGAAAGGTGTGAGGGAATCTCTGGGAATTTTTTGTCAGCTAAAAATCAGGAGATAAAAATCTATTTTTAACAGAAATGGACAATTGTCCCTATTTTTAGAAGCTTCTTTTATTCCCAACCTCTGTTAAACTTTTTAACTTCCAATTCTTACCCCAACATTTAAACTTATTCCCTATTTTAGTGTATTTCCAACCAAACAAAATAGATTCCTCTATTTTTCCATTTCTTTTAGACCCCTTAATTTCAATAACTACAAATGACTATCACAACAACTTAGATAGCACAAACAAACAATATTCAACTTTTAAACTATTTTAAGTAATTAACTAATTCAACATGTAACCAACTGATTATGCACCTAATTAAAGCATGTGAACAAAAAATTAGTTTGGCCGGATTTAGGTAACAATCCGGCCAGAACAGAAAACCAAACGAAAATGATAAACAAAAAGATATTAATCCTAAAATCATGCAATTAACTTAAATAATCCTATTTTTAACGAACTTAATCAAATCAATAACCAAACCAATGAAGATTAATACCTAAATGACAATTCAACACAGAAAAAGAAATAAAGGGATATGAGAAGAAAGGTATATTGATTTTGGCTAAAAATGTGACGACAAATGAGGTAAACCAACGAACGATGATGACGACGAAGTTTGGCCGGTCAGTGGTGAGTTGGCCAAATTACGACGACTTCGAAATGAGACAAACTAATGTCAATCGATTGCTCTTGACAAGAGCAATCGGCTAACATAGGTTTCAGGCCAAAACGAGCTAGTATCGCCAATGAAATCAGAAGAGGGAAAGATTAGGTTTTTCTTTTTATTTTAGATCTGAAATTGGACAAGTTTGGTGGGGATTGTGGTTAAATTAGTGATGGATTAGGGTTGAGGGGAAGATGGGGAGTGTGTGATGTAATTTTAGGCGTGTTTGGAGATGGGCCGCCGCCGTGGGGCGATTTCCAGTGGTGGCGGATGATAAGGATTGAGAGGGGTGAGATTGATGGTCTGTAGGAGATTATTTGGGGGTAGGGGGTCTTCTCCAACATTTTTAAGGAGTGGAGAGACCAGTTCCCAGTCGTAGGATTAGGGAATTTGAACGGTGGAGATTCAACGGCCCTTAAACGGTATCGTTTGGTTTGGGTTTGGGCTAGTTAAAAGGGAAACTGGGTTAAATAAAATAACCCAGTCCGATTTTGCAACAAAAATGACCCCTTTCTCTTCTTGCTCTCCTTTCTTTGTTTCTCTTTCATTTTAAAATTCTATAATTTATTTAAAAAAAATCCTAATTAGATTCTATCTTAATCCTAATTTACAAAATTAACCTACTCATTATTTCTAATATTTAGATAATTAATTAACCTAAAATTAATGAAGGAAAAATTAATAATTTGAAACTAAGAGCTAAAAATATAAAAGCCTATGGTATTTTGTGATTTTTGTTTAATAATGCAATTAATTAATATTTAATGCAAATAAAAACCTAAAATGCAATGCATTTTTTTTGATATTTTGTGGTATTTCTTGTAATTTTAAAATATTAAATATGCAACTACATGCAAACAAAAATTAGCAAGAAATTCCTAAAAATTCTATAAAAAATTAAAATAATTAGAAAAATCCTATTTTATGAATTATGTAGGAATATTTTAGTAGCCGAAAATCACGTGCCCACAAATAATATTTTAGATATATATATATATATATATATATATATATAGAAGGAAAATAAAATTTTGATATACACAAAGAAAAAAATTAAAGTTATGGTATACATTTTGATATATTGTAACGACCTGGCTGGTCGTTTTGAGAATTAATGCCCCAATCCCCTATTAACTACTTTTTCTTTGTTTGTTTCTGCTATTGTGAGTTGCCGGGAAGATTTGTTTTGAGTTTCAGAGTATTTTGGGACATTTAGTCCATAAATGAGAGCTTAAGCTTTATAATTTGGACCGTAGTCGGAGCGGTGTGAAGACAACCTCGGAATGGGATTCCGTCGATTCTGTTAACTCCGTTGGGCGATTTCGAGCTCAGGGGTATGTTCGGATTGTGTTTTGGAGGTCCGTAGCTTATTTAGGCATAAAATGCCAAAAATTGAATTTTTGAAGTTTCCGGATCGATAATGAGATTTTGATATCAAGGCAGGAATCCGATTTTGAAAGTTGTAATAATTCCGTAGTGTTGAATGTCACTTATGTGCAAAATTTAGGGTCAATCGGACGTGGTTTGATTGGTTTCGGCATCGGTTGTAGAATTCTTGAGATTTCAAGTTCATTAGGCTTGGATTGGAGGGTGAAGCATGATTTCAACATTGTTTGATGTGATACGAGGGTTGGATTAAGTTCGTATGGTATTTTAGGATTGGTTGGTATGTTTGGTTGAGATCCTGGGGGCCTCGGGTGAGTTTCAAATGCTTAACGGACTTGATTTGGACTTAGGCAAAATTCTGAAGTTGGATGCTTCTGGTATTTTCACACCTGCGGTGGCCGATGGGGAGCCCGCAGAAATGAGGAAGGAAGTCGTAGGTGCAGTAATGGGCAGGAAGACCAGTGGTCGCAGATGCGACTCAAGAATCGCAGAAGCGGAACCGCATCTGCGAAGAATTGACGCAGGTGCGGTGTTTGAGGATTTAATGAAATTCCACAGATGCGGAGCCCTGGCCGCAAAAGCGGGACCGCAGGTGCGGTCCAGGGAGTGCAGATGCGAGCATCGTTGGGTAAAAATATGTAAAATTGAGGGTTTGAGTTAATAACTTCAAAAATCAAATTGGAGCTCAGTAAAAGGCGATTTTGTTGGGTTTTTGAAGAGAAGATCAGCGGGTATTGATTCCTAACTGCTTTTTGATTATATCCCATTAATCTAAGATTAGTTTTATCATTTAATTTCGGATTTGGGGTGAAAAATTGGGAAGAATTAAGAAAAGTTCTTAGGCCAAATTTTGGGATTTGGATCGAGATTTTGGTATCTGATTTGAGTGATTTTGGTATGGTTAAACTTGTGAGTGAATGAGTATTCATAATTTGTGATTTTTACCCGACTCCGAAACGTGGGTCTGGAAAGGAGTTTTGGGCATTTTTCTATTTTCTTGCCTTAGCTTCGATTCCTTTAGCTAAACTCGTTGTTTGTAGTTATATTTACATTATGAAATTGATTTGATTAGATTTGGGCCACTCGGAGTTGGATACTCGTGGAAAAAGCGTGATATCAGATTGATTTTGAGCTGGTTCAAGGTAAGTGGCTTGCCTAACCTTGTGTGGGGGAACTCCCCTTAGGATTTTGGTACTATTGTTATATGAATGTCGTGTACGTGAGGTGACGAGTGCATACCCGTGCTAATTGTTGAAAAACTCTATTTTCATTAAATACTTATCTATGTTTCTCCTTTAATTGAACAATACTAGTATGTGAAACCTTCTGTTTAGCTTAGAAAGAGCATGCTTATGTGACTTAACTATCTTACCTGCTTTAACTGCTTACTTGAATTTTTGCGTAGCATGTTTAGAGTAGAACTTTTTTTGTTTTCCTAATTCGAACTTGAATAGAATTGTAGGATTCTTTCTTGGAACTGTTGTGTATTTACTTTGGGACTACGGATCGGTATTCCGGGAGATCCCCCTGCACATTAGTAATTGGGACTACAGTATGATATCCTAGGAGATCCCCCTGTATTGGATATTTACTTTGATACTGCGGATCAACATTCCGGGAGATTTCCCTACATATTTATGATTCGGACTACGGGACGATATCCCGGGAGATCCTTTGCATATTTATGTTTGGGACTACGGGACGATGTCCTGGGAGATCCCTTGTTGCTATCTTTGTGTACTGAGTTATATTCTCTCTGTGATTTTATTCTTGATCGACTGTTAGAATTTTAATTATACAGTCACATTTCATATTGTTTTGCCTTGTTTTATTTATATAAACAGTAGAGCCCTTACCTTCTTCGTCACTACTCAATCGAGGTTAGGCTTGGCACTTACTGGGACCGCTGTGGTGTACTCATGCCCTTTCCTGCATATGTTTTTCGTGTGCAGATCCAGGTTCTACTTCTCAGCCATACTTTCAGTGAGGCGAGGAAATTTCAGAGACTTCGAGGTATTTCTTCCGCGTCTGCAGACCGAGAAGTCTCTCTTATTCTCCCTTTTAGCTATAGATCTTCTATAATTACTTTTGTTTAGACTTCTGGAGTTAGAACACTATGTATTTTTCTAGTTTGTGATTCATGAGATTCTGAGTTTTGGGAGTGTTATTATTGGTCGAGAGTGTTATTATTGTATATGCTGATCGACATTTTAAACACTTTATCTATATTTACCTGTTAGATGGCTAGTTGTACTTTTAAATTCCTTTTTCCGCAAACTATTAGGCTTACCTAGTCGTAGGGACTAGGTGCCGTCACGACAGTTCACAGAGGGAGAACTTGGGTCGTGACAAGTTGGTATCAGATCTCTAGGTTCATAGGAGTCATGAATCACAATTCGGTTTATTAGAGTCTCGTGGATCAGTACGGAGGCATCTGTACTTATCCTCGAGAGGCTATGTAACTGTTAGAAAAATTCCACTTCAATTGATTCCCTTGTCGTACGATATTTTTGATATCAAAATTCTAAACCTCTGTTTTCTATTCTCTCACATATGGTGAGGAAACGTGCTACCGGAGGTGACCAGGCACTCACGCCCCCTGCTAGGGCCACCAGAGGTCGAGGCCGGGGTAGAATCCCAGGATGTGCACATGGCACAACCAGAGCACCCGTACGAGCTGCCACAGAGGAGCCACCAGTAGTCCCAGCCGGAGCCCAGGAACCTGATACGCCTACTGCTACTACTACTCCAGCTCTTTAGGAGACCCTTGCATAGTTCGTGAGCATGTACACCACTCTAGCTCAGGCATGGTTGATTCCCCTTGCTGCAGCCACATCCCAGGCTGGGGGAGGAGCATAGACTCCCGCCTCCTGCACCCAAAGCAGCGGGTCCAAGTTGATTAGATCCCAAAGGTTATACCGGTACCTCCTGTAGCCCCAGTTCAGCCCGAGGACAGGGCAGCAACTTCAGAGGATGAGCAGCAGAGGTTTAAGAGGTTGAAGAAATACAAGCCTCCTACATTTAGTGGTCTAGCATCAAATGATGCTCTGGGATTTCTGGAGGAGTGCTACCGTATCCTCCGTACTATGGGTATATTAGGATCAAGTAGGGTTTCTTTCATTGCCTTCCAGCTTTGAGGAGCAACCTATCAGTGGTGGCGTACTTTTGAATTGGACAGTCCAGTTGAGGCAACTTCCTTTACATGGACCTAGTTTTCAGATATGTTCTTGAGGGAGTATGTTCGTTAGAGCCTCAAGGACATATGGCGTGCGAAGTTTGAGCATTTACGCTAGGGTACTATGACTGTTTCAGATTATGCTTTCCGTTTCACTGACTTGGCTAGGCATGCACTGGCCTTGGCTTCTACAGTTCGTGAGAGAGTTTGCCTGTTTATTGAGGGGCTCATTCCCAGCATCAGGTCTAGCATGGCCCGGGAGATAGAGATGGATATTTCTTATCAGCAGGTGGTAAGCATTGATAGGAGAGTAGAGGGCATACTTGCTCGGGATAGAGAGGAGAGGGAGGCCAAGAGGTCACGAGAGTCGGGTCATTATTCTGGTGCCCGTGCCCCAGTTGCAGTTTATTATGGTAGGGGTTATATGAGTCGCCCCGTTCATTCAGCTCTTCCAGCAACCAGTGGTATTCTAGCTCCTCCTAGACCTCAGGAGCCTTATTATGCACCTTCAATATCTAGTGCGCCTCCTGCATGGGGTGCTTTCAGTGGTCAGTCTAGCAGACCTGGACCGAGCCAGTCATAGCCGCCACATCCTCCCAGAGCTTATTTTGAGTGTGGCGACACACGTCATATGGTGAGGAATTACCCCAGACTTAGGAGGGGTACACCTCCACAGCCTTCTCAGCCACAACGTGCTCCACTAGGTCTTCAGGCTATTATTATAGCACCGGTTGCTACCCCACCTGCTCAGCCAACTAGAGGTGGAGGTCGGGGAGGTAGAAGTCGCCCTAGAGGGGAAGGCCAGGCTAGATACTATGCCCTTCCTGCCCGTACTGAGGTTGTCGCCTCCGATTCTGTCATCACAAGTATTGTCCTAGTTTGTCATAGAGATGCATCGGTTCTATTTGATCCAGACTCCACTTATTCTTATGTGTCCTCTTATTTTGCCCCCCATTTTGGCATATCTCGGGATTTCTTGATTTCCTATGTTTATGTTTCTACTCATGTAGGAGATTTTCTTATTGTACAAAATCCATAATTATTCCCAAAATCATCAATTTTGGTGAATAATTTATTTTATTTCCTTATTTATACCAAAATATAATTAAGGTGATTTTTCATATTTTTACAAATTTATTTGGTACTTTTTAAGTTAAATTGCATATAATTGCAATTTTAGCCTACTTTAAGATTTAATAGCATTTTATAATTGTAAAATTGGTCCCAATATTTTAAATTAATATTTATATATTATTAATTATGTCAGTACTTTTAATTTGCTTTTAAAATAATTTTTATTATTTTTTATAGAATAAAATGGAAAAAATGGCTATTTAAAATTTAGCCCCAATTACATTTCAATTACAGCCCAATTTGCATCCCAATTCAACCCAATCCTAACCCCCAAATCAATTTCAACCCAATTAGCTGATCCAATTGCCCAAACACGCCCGTTTTTTTTTAAATCTGAGCCGTTGATCATTTTTGATTAACGACCCAGATCTCTTCTTTCCTTTTTAATTCCAAACGACCCCTAAACCCTACCCCATTCTTTCAAGAGTGCCGCCTCTAACTCCTCTCTTCTCTCAATCGCTCTCGAGCTCTCTCGAAACCCTAATTGCTCTCTGCCACCTCCAACCCCAAATCCACCAGAATCCATGGCTGTTCTGACCATGGACGACCTATACTCACCTCCTACTACTCTCACGTGCTTGATACCTGAAGTTTCAAGGCTAGACTTCAAGGGTCTTTGCCCAGACCTTCGTCGATTCGAGGTTTTCAGCCATCTCCGGCCTTGCTCCGGCGTGTCTTAGCCTCCTGAGCCTGATTCCGAACTTATCGACTCCAGATATGATCTTGTTTCTTCCAAGCCTTTCTTATTTCTAGGGTTCTCAGAAACCCTAGCCTATTCGAGGTTCTTTTTTGTTTATTTGTTTAGATATGTGCTTGATCTGTGCCATATTTGATGTTTTATGCGTTTTCCCCAAATTTCCTTTTCCAAATCTTTTGATTTCAAACTAGGGCTTCAGAGTCTGTTTGTAATGTTTTGTTCCATTCATCTGCTTATCATCTCTAAGTTCGTCTGGTGTTGAAACCCTAATTTTTGGAATTTTGTTTGAGTTTCTTAGCCTGTTTGTTTGTATTAGTTTGATTTACCTTGTTTACACCTTATTAGCATTGAAAACCCTAATTTTTGGGGTTTATTTGAGATTCTGAATTCGCTTGTTTGTTTCACTTGTTTATCGCCTCTAAACTCGACTAATTTTCGAAAACCCTAGTTCTTTGGGGCCTATTCGAGTCCCTTGAGTTTATTCGTGCAATTCGTCTGTCTGAAGTTGCTCAGCCTGATTCTTTTTGTTTCAGCATCTCTCTTCCTTATGTGATTCCTTTTTATTCTGAGTTCCGACTATCTGTCAAACTCGATTGTGTTTTCAGAAAGGTTTTTACTTGATTCTTCGCATGCTTCTGATCTTTTCCTCTACTACTAAATAACTGAAACCTGACCTACGTGACTATCATGGTATGAATGCTTGCTCTATGCTATTACCGTATGTTGTTCCTTCTCGCCATAGCTTGGCCTCACATGCTTTTTACTTGTGCACTTCATTTATATACTGAGTCCCTTCTGTGATTGATTTTCAAACTCGTGATTGATTTTCAAAACTTTTCCTTATGAAATTCTGATTTTTTACTCGCCCGTTAAGGGTTAATTGATTTTCTCTCTTTGTTTGGCCTTACCAGATCCTTTCCAAAATAAGTACATTCCTGTATTTAGACTTAATCCCTTACTATATGGTTTTACTGTTCCGTTTATGGTAACAATCATTCTGCTTACAAATTGATCTTCTTTCCTTATATTAATCCTGTTAGTGTCCGTTTGAGCAGTAATCCCTTGATTAAAGGGGAATACCTGTGTTAATTGATTCTGACTGTGTTTATTTCCATGTTTGTGTTGAAACCTTATTTGTTACCTTATTCTCTACTCGTTTTCAAAACTATAAATACCTGTACCTCTTCTCTTTCAAAAAACAAGTTCAACACACAGCATAAGTCACCACTTCTTCTCTCAAATACACTTAGTTTTTCTAAAAAAAAAAGCATTCGAGTTTTCTCTGAACTCATAAGCTCTCTTCTCTGACTGTGTTTTGGCTGCAAGTATCCTGGTTTTCTTTGTGCTTACTTTTCTGCAACTGGTATGTCTCTTCTTGTTTAAATTCTGCCCCTCTCTTATGTGTTTATGCTTCAGTCTTTCTTTGTTTATTTTACTGCTTTCTGCAAGCTTGTTATTCCTGCTCCTATATGAATCCCCATCCCTGAACCCTTTGTCTACTGAGTTATGGTTCAGAAAACATGACAACCCTTGACATTGTTCTTCATGTATATGGACTGGACTCCCTGAGTCCTAAACTCTTTCAATTCCCATTCCTTTCCCCCCCTTATATGTATTCCGAGCTTAAGACTTTGGTCTGGCATTGTCCTAATCACTGCCCAGACCATAGTCTGACCTTCAATAGGTCTGTGCTCTTATTTATTGGCTGAACAGGCTTGGTCAGGGGTGTTCGATCCTACCTCGTGGCTAGGCATGACCACCAGCCTGCCATGGAATTCCCCAACCCTCTCTCTTGCACTTACACCCATTCTTAGAACCTAAGTTCTGCCCCCTCTCTTGTGAGCCTTGCTTTGGGATCCATGAGCTCCCTCTAAACTTGAACACTTGAGGGCTGGCTCTTCCACACTGTACTGTAACTCTTTCTAATTAACATCTTGGGTGTAAGCACTGCCTGGAGTTCTTAAAACTCCTTGGATCTCTGAAACACCCTAGAGACGAGAAGGCTTTGGAAATCTGGATCTCGGAAGTGGTTCAATCTCATATTGTTAGATACTAAGTCTGAATTAGGCTGCTCGGATGTAGCTGTAATTTCTGATGTATTTTTTTATTTCTGTCTTATTTTTTACTAGTCTGTAATAATTTGTATAAACTCATGGGATTTTAGTGAAAAGGGGAGGGGGTTACTTTTCATGCACAAAAGGGTAGAAATCATGTCTATAGGTTTAATTTCTACACTGCGCAATTTCACACGTAGAGACCATGCCTATAGGATTTAACTTCTAAACTTTATGTAACTATGCATATAGATACCGTGATCATAGGGGTTTACATTTCTGCACATAATGATACCATTAGGCAAACTGTAGGCTTAATTATAAAGTTGCATATAGATACTATGTTTGTAAGACTCTTGTTAAAAAGGTGTTAAAATCAGTTAACGTATAAAAGGCATGCCTATAGGAACTTCTAGTCGGAACTGTCTCATTTGTTCAAAACAACACCAACCGTTTAAATTAATATATACTTTGGTAAAACTGGCAGTCTTCTGTGATTTTTTGAACCTCGTAAGTTAACAAACATTTTCTAAACCAAACTGGCATTTTCTGAAACTCACTTTTTTCTGATAAGGTTCGTGAAACTCTTTTTTCCAACTAGTCTGCATGTCTTCTGAAGCTCCTTTCTTTTCTTTTAAATCTTTTTCAAAACGGTACATTCTTTTTCTGAAACTCGTTTCACTCTGATAAAAAACTGGTCACTCTTCATAACCAGTTCGCTTTTCGAAATCGTTAGTTCTATCCAACACATAGCTGAAAGTAGACTAGTCCTTAAGAACTGCATTTGAGCGAGCCTAATGCGAACTTCCTGTCTAAAAGTATGTGTTGAACCAGTTCGCTTATCGCTTTAATTTTAAAGACTAAACCAGTACATGCAAGACATGCTAAACTCTTTGGCTTATCTGACTTAAGGAGGTTTACTTGAGCGTTACTTACTTATTTGCTTTCCCTTTTACTTGCATTATGTGTTTTGATTGACGCCTAGTGTTTTGTCCTTTGAAATCTCTCAAAAGGCCCCAAATCCCTTTCCCTTTAGGATTAGTAGTCCTAAATGCCTCCGGGACTGATAGGATTGGGACGGGTACTAGCATGCAATAAGTAACGAAACTTTCTGCGCTTTAATACCTTAACAGGGTGGGATGGGTAGAATATGGATATGATGACCGGTGCGCTAATATCACGTGCGACCCCTCTTCTGAGGAGTGATTGCTGGATATTGCATTGATGTGATCCATATTATTTGTAAACCTAGGACCCCTCTCCCCTTTACTTGTTAATTTTTAAGTTTTCTTTTAAATTAATTTTCCAAACTCTCTACTCCTTCAACTCTTAAACTTGTTTGCAAAACTATGTGAAAAATCCTTTTCTTTTCTACTTGTCTGCTTAAAGTCATAATTGTAGCATGGCCGGGAACCACACTAGTGAATCTTGAGAGGTTCCTAACACCTTCCCCTCGAGATAATTTCTAGCCCTTACCCAATCTCTGGTTCTTCATCTCAATTCTTTCTTAAAGTGTCCTAATGCGCTATAATCATTAGGTGGCGACTCTTCAAATTCCAAAACCCAATTCTCTAAAGGGAATAGAGTTGTCCTCCCAATGTCATATACCCAATTTCGACTCTTAGAAAAAGGGGGCGTCGACACTAGAAAGTTCCTTACCAATTATTCTCTCACTAATGCTCATCTTCTCATCCTAACACAACTGACTCGTTTTGACCTCCATTAATGGAGGTTGAGCTGTGACTAGAATCAGCTCGACTCACATGGTAACAGAGCAATCGATACTGGTTGCATCTTAGCTGAGTAGGTTCCTGTTTGCGTGATACAAATTCTCGCTCAAATTCAGTAATGGCAGATGAGAAAATTAACCACACACATCCTCTTTTTATGCATCCTTCTGATATACCGAGCTAAGTTTTGATCCCAATTCAGCTCACCGGGTCTGAAAACTGTGGATTATGGCATAGGACAATGCAAATTGCTCTTCAAGATAAGAAACCTTTAAGAAGGAATTACATGAGGAATGAGAGACTTGCAATGCGATTGTGCTCTCATGGATAATGAACACTGTATAAATGAACCTCGTCAGTGTAATAGCTTAAGCATCAGATGCGCACCTTGTCATGCCCCAAACCTGGGGGCGAGACCGGCACCTGATGCCTCACCTATCCTTGCGTACCAACTTGCAACTAAGGGACTCTGATCATATGATGTCATACTTTGGCCATGTGCCACATTGCAAGACAACTGCGAATACTAACTAAACGTCAATATAAAACTGGGCCAACAAGGCCACCATAATTGTTACAACTAACAAACCAACCAAATGTATATACAAGGCCTACAAGCCCAACATACAACACTAACTGATAGAAAATGTCTACAAGCCTCTACTGATGGATATACTGTGATCGGAACAGTTCCCCGGCGTACTCATAACATATATACATATATATACAAGGTGTACATAAAGCTCTAGACCCGGCAACTCCGAAAGGCATGGAGCTTACCGATCAAGCTGAACTCGGGCAACACTTAATGAGGAGGTCTACCCGTCTGTTTGTCTGAACCTGCACGCATGAAATGCAGCGCCCCCAGAAAAAGGGACGTTAGTTTGAAATAATGTACCGAGTATGTAAGGCAATATGCTGAAAGCTGAAACTGAACTGATAATATAATAACTACAAGTAACGGGAAGTCAAAGATAATATGAAGATATTCTTACCTGTTGATAATGACTTAACTCTCTCAATATAGTAAGTAAAATAGTTGTCCGACCTTATAAGGCTCGGTATATATATATAACTGCTCTGCCGTAGTAGGTTCGCTCATAGGCGCTCGGCCATAATAGGCTCTTTATCTCGACCAACTGGGCTCGCTCATAGACGCTCGACCACAGTAGGCTTGGTATATAACTTACCATCTGATCAGAGGTTGCCCAATAGGGGCCTGCCCACTGATTATAGCTCGATGGTAATGAAAATACTTTTAATACTATATATATTTAAATTCTCTGCTCTCTTGACTGGAAGAAGAAAATACTCAATTGAATATGAAGTCCCAATAAGGAGAATATTGTAACTTACAAAACTAGGAAAATATACATAATTTACGAGACTAGCAAAATATACGTAAATTTCGGGATATGAATTTTTCTTTATGCCTCGTTATCAAACTTGTGTAATTACGATATCATGCTAAAATGAAGGAAAAGCTTACCTGGAGTAGGGAAAACTCCGTATAATATTTTGTTGGAAAACCTTCATTGATTGAACAAAATTCGCCTCTGCTCCTTAAAGATTCACGGACGAAATTTGTTTCTGGTTCCTAAAATTTTGGAACGAATTGATCTGATTTGGAGTGAGGCTTGGATGAAAATTGTTTAGAATTAAAATGAATTATTTCTGCTTCCTCACGTTTTGGTCCTACGGCAGAATGTATCTTGTGGTTTTATCTTGAATGAATTGAGCATATACAGTCTCGTATGAATTTTTGCTCTAAGAAATCACGTACTGCTATTCAAAATTGGATGAATTTGTTGAATCAATGCTTCAAAATACTTGGATGGACTTTCTGATGCAATTCAAATTGCTTATGGACATTATGCCTCAAGCTTAGGTAATGACTAAGCCTCAAGCTTCTTAGTATGCCACCTTGGAATGTGACATTATGAGACACTTAATTGATCCTTGTGTGGCTGCCACGTTATGGGGATGGGGGGTGAGGATGGGGTTTAATCTTATCCAAATATATCCCCAATTAATTAGGTAATGTCCCGTTGCTCGGTAATTAATCAATTACCCGTAAAATTGAGAATTATTCCCACTTAATTAAAATATTACTCACTTTTCACATACCTTATACACCTTACTATTAAGGTCATGTGGTACCTTGTATGGTACTAGTCCATAAATACCGAGTATTTTAGCTTGAGCCGTATTTTATCCCAACATGCCAAACTTGGACGAAAATTCATTTTCTTTGACTTGCTTCCCCTTTTACCTTTACGAATTTACTTATTACTTGTTTGAAATAGCATAATCCTTATAATTCTCCAAATAATATTTTCCTTGGACTGATGTCAGTTACCTTATGACAAATTCAACGTACAACATTACAGGGTGCAACATCGTCGTAATGTAGTACTGCGGGACGTGACATCTCACTTCTGGGTTCTCATTAATTTATTTATGGCATGTTTTCATGTACGAAAATATGGGGTGTAACATCATTCACCCCTTTGGAATATTCGTCCTTGAATGTTGACTAATGTGCTTATCGTTCTCATATCCCATAGCTCTTGTGAATACTTTAGTAGTCCTTTTACCATCCAGGCAACTGTTCTGTGAATATGTCCAAAGGCCAGGCATTCCCCCCTTTAGGCCTCTTTCCCACGCCATGACTTGTGATCGAATTCCTTCCAATTTTGTAACTGTTGCTACCTTCCATTATGCTTCTTCTACGATACTGACCTTGTAAGTGTGACTATGCGACTCTCCTATCCTTTTTCCTCCAGCTTTTAGCCAATCCTGAAGTTCTCCGCTTGGTATTAGCCGATCTTATGAATATTTCTATATCTTATTTTATAGACCTTGTTATCCATTCGTATGACTTTACTGCATCTACATAGGTCATACTATACCATAACTCTCACCTCGATTTCTCGTTATTGAGGTATGCTACCAAATCTTAGATCACTTTCGTTGTTTATCTCATACGTATAAATCTATGTCCTCTAATGCCTCCACATTACTATTCATTTTTAAGAATGACGACCTAATCTCCTCTCATACTTTATAACTTTTATCCATCCATTGTTGATTCACCTCAATTTCGATCCATAATCTACCTCTGATAACTTAACATTTTATGTAATATTACTACTAGGATTCACGTTTTATCGGGGAACATCTGAAATGATTAGATTGATCCACTTAGGGCGATACCCTGCTTTCATAACCGTATCTCACAGCATCCCAATGTGATTCACCTTGCATGAGTATTTTAATCCTTCCAATTCATGAGATCCTTTTCTTTTATTTGTCAGATCATTACTCAATCTAAGGCCCCAAACGTCATCATTTTTCATAATAACTACACCCTCATTTTATTAACAGGGCGACATTCCATCTATTCTGAATGTTATTAGTCTTAGACTCCTTTGAGTTCATTCAGGTTATACTGAACTTTCTATAACTTAGAGAAACCATTAGCTTTCTTGTTTTCATGGGTCTTAATCCCGATGACCTATCCGTTCTCGTCACCATCTCACTCACCCTTTCTCGTTCTTACTCATGTCATAAAACTTTGTCGCTTTACTATACTTTAGCTTGGGACCCATATATATCTTTTTATATTATTCACGTCCTTCCTTCAACTTGCTTGCACCACAGATTTCCTTATGTTGTTCTGGAACATCAAGCGAGACATCACATTGTCTCTAACTATTCTTTACTCCCATAATCAGGCTTTTTGACACCTAGACCATAGGCTAGAAGATATGCTACTGACGCTGCTGCTATCATTCATGGATATTGAATCCCCGCGCTTCTAGCCTTCTGTCCAAGTATGGAATATTCTCAACTTTCTGCTTTTGAGTATCTCGTTCATTGTTCACCTTTACCTTACTTTCTTTAAATCCCCACATCACATCTTCTATCTCTTTCATGACCTTCCATCCACATAGATATAATTCACATCCACGTCTTGAACTTCTATTATAATACATGCACCTTTTTACACAATCTCGTGAGAGCTTCATACTAACTTCTTATGAGACTGTTACCCTTCTAACTGACTTTATCGTAGAGCCGTTATAAAATATAGTTGTTGTGTTATCTCTCTTGCACCTATAATATTAAAAGTGATTCTGCTATGTTCTCAATCATGATTCCTATAACTTCTGGGTCCAATAATCAGAATCCTGATTTACTTTGTTGATGTAACTCTTTAGTTTCCTTCTTCTTCAGATCGGCCTTTATGCTGGCTTAAGTTATCTTCCAATCTACAGCTCATGGTATTAGTTATTACTTTAGCCCTTCAGGGACGCTATGAAATATCCATGATACAATATTCTAACAATTCATTCCTTCGTCCATGACCTGGGCTCAATTCTTTCTTTTAACTTATACCAGAATCTTTTACGGTTTTATGATTGTCAATATATATGCTGCATGTACAAAAATCCAAACTCTTAAGTGCGTTCATAGCGTCACCAACTCGGGATCATTGATCAAATAATTCCTTTCGTTCCTTCTCAGTTTTCTTTAATGTAAGCTATTACCTTTCCTAATCTTTCTTCCCCCTTGTTGCGTGCATACTTAGCTTATCGTAGCTCCCATGCACGCCAAAATTTCCGTACAACTCATATGATCTTCGAATATTTCTTTTGATTTTTACTTCCCGTTCACTAGCCACAGTAGATTCCTCTTTCTTATGGAGGACGTACAATGTTGTTGTGAATCTGTTGTTACAAGACCATTTCCTCTTTAGGCCACTGAGCTTAGGTTGAAGCCTTCTTCCTCATTTCCTCAGCTAGTCCTTCACTATAGTACATAAGGAGGATCCTCTGACTCTTGTAAAGATGCGAGCTTATTATATCGTATTCCCGATAGAATTTTTTATGTTCGTGCTCACTTGTAATTATCCTTAGTTACTTACCTCCACACTCATCTGCTTGTACGGCTGCTTCTGAACCGAAGTTTTGACTATCTTCCCAGTGAAACTATCTTTTATTTCTGTAACACTCATACGATACCTTTAACTACCCCAACTCCTATTTGAATATTCCTCAAGTATTACAATGTCATAACTGCGGGGATAAATTCATTATATTGGGTTTTACTATCTTTATCTTGCACAACCTGCTGTCTTGTCTGTATCCTCTTGACTAGCCATAACTAGGCTCTTCCTGAATCAACTACTAACTACTCGTTGGCCCATTCTCATGTCAATATTCCGCAAAATCTTTCTTGGGTTATTTCCTTGGTCTTAACTTACATCTCGCATTGGCTCCTTAATTATCAATAACATCTCGGGCAGGAACCCTTACTTCTTCTCCTTGACATCGCGTTTACATAACGCCTAGAATCGTAGCATATCTGTAGCATTTGGATAATTGCAATCCCATTCCTTTCTCATTTTTATCATATTCTTCCTTTATCATTCCATATTCCCTCTTTTAGGGGAGTACTAAGAGTTAGAGCTACGACGACCTACCTATAGATGTTTCACCTTTTCATCTTTGGCGTCCTTTTACATCATCGTTGGCCCTTACTCGCCTTGCGGTAATCTTTGTGTACCAAGGATACAAAATTCCTTACTCACAATGGTGACACTTAGTGTAACTGGCACATACATTCCCTTAAGCTTAACTTTGCTCCCCTTGCTTGCTTTAGGGAAACGTCTTCCTGAATGACCACTCTCTGAATTTCCCATGAATCTTCTTTTATTGTCCATTCTGTTATTGCCGGAACGCGATCTGAAATTCTCATGATGCCGACCGTTATCAAATCACTCAGTCCCTAATTCATGTTTAGTTTATCTTGTTCACCTACCCATACTGATTTCTATTATTTTGGGGTTTAATTCTCCCTTCTAGTAATCACGTTAGAGTCACGAACTTATTTCCTAAAATAAGGATATGACTGTATGGCCTATACTATTTTGTTTTCTTAAAGCCTATTACCTTTCTTCTTTTTCTTCATTCGACTATAGGTTTTGTAACACTCTACCATTGTCATCCATGTATCACACCTTATTCATAATGCTTCCTTATCTCTCTTCTTGTTACTCTGCTAATATTTCTGCATATCCCCCCTTTTTTGTATGAAAACTTCAACACGACATTCTTTCGCTTTTAGCTCCCCTTTGCTCCATTCATTGACTCTTCGGGTTACCTAGCATTATCTCTCTACTAGGGACAAGAGTCATGCTAAGATAATATTTATCCTTTCCAAGCTTCCAGCGCCTATCTTTGTAGCACTCGTATCTAGTGGTACTTATTTTAAAATGCACCATCTAGGTGTTTTACAAGGAGATCTATTAGCACTTTTTGCAATGTTCTTCGAAATTGTCAACTAACACAAACTATATATTTACCAATTTGGGTTACCCTAATCCAAACCGGATCTTGATATCCTGTTCTTCTCTAAACTATACATGTTAGCCCCCACAGGGCATAACTGGAATGAGTGTGACCAATTGTACATACCTCTGTTATTGCTGAATATAACTCAAAAAGTTTATGTTCCCCTGCCTGAATTATAAACACTGTTAACCTTCATTAACTGGGCGCCTCGTACCCTTCTTCATCTTGCTTTTTTTGCTTGTTGAAACTTTTATTTATCTTCTTAATCTCTCATTGTCTTTCACCATTAAAATGGATAGGCAGTCTTGCCTTAAGGCTTCTTATCAGGAAGCTTACACCTTTCAGTACACCCATAATCTGCTAAAGACCTCACATTTACTTATCGTTTGCATCATACAAAATTGAGTTCCTCTTACTCAATTATTCCATATTCGCATTCAATCTCTAACAAATTGGAGGTATCATCATATTACGAATAAAATATAAGATAGGAGTTTGATTCTTATAAGTGAGCTCTACCACACGATCTAGAGTAAGAAGAAAGAGTGACAGTCATACATGCCCATTAGCCTCCTGCTTATAAGTGTGGTGCACGAGACACCCATAAATAAGACTCTGCTAGACACGGCTTGTAGACATCCCTAGGAAAGAACTGCTCTGATACCACTTTTGTCGCGCCCCAAACCTGGGGGTGAGACCGGCACCCGATGCCTCACCTATCCTTGCGTACCAACTTACAACTAAGAGACTCTGATCATATGATGTCATACTTTGGCCATGGGCCACACTGCAAGACAACTGCGAATACTGACTAAATGTCAATATAAAACTGGGCCAACAAGGCCACCATAATTGTTACAACTGACAAACCAACCAAATGTATATACAAGGCCTACAAGCCCAACATACTGTACTAACTGACAAGATATATCCACAAACCCTTACTGATGGATATACTATGATCGGAACAGTTCCCCGACCTTCTTAAAATATATATATATATATATATATATATATATATATATACAAGGTGTACATAAAGCTCTAGACCCGGCAACTCCAAAAGGCATGGAGCTTACCAATCAAGCTGAACTCGGATAACACTTAATGAGGAGGTATACCCGTCTGTCTGTATGAACCTGCACGCATGAAATGCAGCGCCCCCAGAAAAGGGACGTCAGTATGAAATAATGTACCGAGTATGTAAGGCAATATATTAAAAGCTGAAACTGAACTAATAATATAATAACTACAAGTAACTAGAGGTCAAAGATAATCTGAAGATATGCTTACCTATTGATAATGACACAATTCGTTCAATATAGTAAGTAAAATAGTTGTCTGGCCTTATAAGTCTCGGTATATATATAACTGCTCTACCGTAGTAGGCTCGCTCATAGGCGCTCGGCCATAGTATTCTCGGTATATAACTTACCATCTAATCAGAGGTTGCCCAATAGGGGTCTGCCTATCGATTATAGCTCGATGGTAATGAAAATACTTTTAATACTGTATATATCTAAGTTCTCTACTCTCTTAGATGGAAGAAGAAAATACTCAATTGAATATGAAGTCCCAATAAGGAGAATATTGTAACTTACAAAACTAGAAAAAATATACGTAATTTGCGAGACTAGCAAAATATACGTAAATTTTGGGATATGAATTTTTCTTTATGCCTCATTATCAAACTTGTGTAATTACGATATCATGCTAAAATGAAGGAAAAGATTAGCCTTAATATACATGGAGTAGGGAAAACTCCGTATAATATTTCGTTGAAAAACCTTCGTTGATTGAATGAAATTTGCCTCTGCTCTTTAAAGATTCACGGACGAAATTTGTTTCTGGTTCCTAAAATTTTGGAACGAATTGATCTGATTTGGAGTGAGGCGTGGACGAAATTTCTTTAGAATTAAAATGAATTGTTTCTACTTCCTCACGTTTTAGTCCTACGACAGAATGTATCTTGTGGTTTTATCTTGAATGAATTGAGCATATATAGTCTCGTATGAATTTTTGCTCTAAGAAATTACGTACTTCTATTCAAGATTGGATGAATTTGTTGAAGCAATGCTTCAAAATACTTGGTTGGACTTTCTGATGCAATTCAGATTGCTTATGGAATGACATTGACATGTTACTACCCTTAATTAATGTCTAAGCCTCAAGATTCTTCTTAGTATGCCACCTTCGAATGTGACATTATGAGTCACTTAATTTATCCTTGTGTGGCTTCCATTTTATGGGGGGGGGTGTGGGGAGGGATTAATCTTATCCAAATATATCCCCAATTAATTAGGTAATGTCCCGTTACCCGGTAATTAATCAATTACTCGTAAAAGTGAGAATTATTCCCTCTTAATTAAAATATTACTCACTTTTCACATACCTTATACACCTTACTATTAAGGTCATGTGGTACCTTGTATGGTACTAGTCCATAAATACTGAGTATTTTAGCTTGAGCCGTATTTTATCCCAACATGCCAAACTTGGACGAAAATTCGTTTTCTTTGACTTGCTTCCCCTTTTACATTTACGAATTTATTTATTACTTGTTTGAAATAGAATAATCCTTATAATTCTCCAAATAATATTTTTCTTGGACTGATGTCAGTTACCTTATGACAAATTTAACGTACAATACTACAGGGTGCAACATCGTCGTAATGTAGTACTGCGGGACGTGACATCTCACTTCCGAATTCTCATTAATTTATTTATGGTGTATTTTCATGTTCGAAAATATTGGGTGTAACACACCTAGTTTGGGAGACCTGAAGGAGAGGTTTGATAAGGTCAATCGAGTTTGAATTTTTCAATTACATAGAGAAATTGCAACGATTTCCCTAGGAATTGACTCTGTTGATTCCTATTTCACGAGACTAAAGGAAATGTGGTTGGAGTGTGATGCTTTAGCTCCCACGCCAGGATGTGATTCTGCTAAATCAAAGGACTATATTGAACACCTTCATCGTCAAAAGCTGCTTTAGTTTCTCAGTGGTCTGAATGAGACCTATAAGCAGGCAAGGAGGCAGATTCCGATGAAGACATTTGAACCAACCTTGAACCAAGCCTATACGTTGATAATTGAGGATAAAAGCCAAAGATCATGTCTATTTCAAGCCTTAGGAGCTAGAAGATATCCTATTGCTATGCAAGCTGGACGAGGACAAGGCTACAAAAGGAAGAAGTCATTCATGAAATGTGACTACTATAAGATGATTGGACACTTGGAAGAAGATTGCTACAAGTTGATAGGCTACCCTGTAGATTTTAATGCTAAAAGGAAGGTTGTGGCCAATTGTGCAACTGGTAATGCTGAGCATGAAGAATATGCACACACGGCTGGAGGAAGAGCACACAATGATGGTCATGTAGGAGGGCACTTCTTCACTGAGAATCAGTATAGGAAAATCCTAGATATGCTGAATAAAGATACCATAATTCCACAAGTCTACATGACAGGTATTGCTACTGCACTAATGACTGATAATCTTAGTAAGGAATGGATAGTTGATTCTTGTGCGACTCATCACATAGTTGCTTCCCTAGATATACTACACTCTAAGACTGAGTTGAAAACTGGTATAGATCAAGTACATTTACCTACTAGTGAGAACACAAATATATCTCAGATTGGTAGTGCAACATTTTATAAAAACATAAATATTAAGAATGTTTTATATGTTTTTGACTTCAAATCCAATTTGTTGTTTGTGTCAAAGCTCACAAAAGAACTCAGTTGCTCTGTTCATCTCTATCCTGACTTCTGTGTATTTTAGGACCTTTGGAGTGGCAGGGGTGAGGAGGATTGGTAAGGAAAGGGGAGACCTGCATGTGATGAAGGATGAGCTCATTGCTAGAGGTTTGAGGTAAGCATAAGTTGCAGCAGTCCAGAAACCATAAGTAGATGGCATTTTCTGGCATAAAAGATTAAGTCACACCTCTGTCAGTACAATGAAAAATATGGAATCCTTACAGCTTAAAGATCTTGATGTGAATAAAGACTGTTCTGCCTGCCCCTTAGCTTTTCCTAGAAGTGTTACAAAGAGTGGTAGTCCTTTAATGCTTTTGCACATGGACGTTTGGGACCATACAAAGTTTTCACACATGATAGAAAATACTACTTTCTAATAGTTGTGGACGATCATTTTAGGTATACTTGGGTAAATTTACTATAGTTGAAAAGTAATGTAATTATTGTGTTACAAAAGTTTCTCTCTATACTAAGAACACAATTTGGAGTAGCAATTAAGATTGTTAGAACTGATAATGGATGAGAGTTTTTAGTAAACAGTGCATTGAATTATTTGAAGTCGATGATATTATACATCAAAGTAGTTATGCATATACTCCCTAACAAAATGGGGTGGTCGAGAGAAAACATAGACATATATTAGATACTTCAAGGGCCCTAAAATTTCAGGCAAATGTACCAAC
Organism: Nicotiana sylvestris; assembly: GCF_000393655.2. Taxonomy (NCBI): domain Eukaryota; kingdom Viridiplantae; phylum Streptophyta; class Magnoliopsida; order Solanales; family Solanaceae; genus Nicotiana; species Nicotiana sylvestris. The sequence continues at coordinate 128,927,943 of NC_091062.1, read as the reverse complement.
TAAGTACAATGTATTACTACTGCTATTTACATTATGAACAAGCTCCCTTATATTATTCTGTAAGGCAAAACAACCTATAAACTTCTACATCTTCAGAAGCATTCTCTTGAGAATTTAAGAGTTTTGGGATGTCGGTGATATACCACCACTATGATGCATGAAAATAAGTTCTCAGCAAGAGCTAAACCTGTTCTGCACCTGGGCTATTCAGACATACAAAAGGGCTATAAACTTTTGGACCTTGCAACTAATCATTTTTTGTGTGCAGAGATGTTGTATACAAAGAGCATATTTTCCCATTTGCTTAGTCTTCCTCATTGCATCCTATTAATGTTCCTGCTAGGGGAGTGTATCATTTGAGCATGAACCATTACAGAGATATGTTGCAGATCATACACTTGAAACATTAAAGACACCTGCTACAAATCATGCACCTGAAGATGAAGCTGATACATCTGATGACTTTGATGCAGTCCATGAAGTTCATGAAGATGATGAAGCTGATACAATCTGAGAAAATGCCCTCATTTCTCATGTTGAAGAAGGCAATGTTGATGTTGCAGTATCTAAATAAGTACCTTAACCTCAACAAGCTAAACATGATGATCATACAGAAAATGATCCTGCACCAGGCCAATCTCTGGATGTTGAATGCATAGAGGTTGTACCTGAATATATACCCTCAGAAATCAGAGGTCAAGAGCCAAGAAGATTTGGCAGAAGCACCAAAAAACCTATATGGTTACAAGATTATGTTACCAAGAGCAAAGCACATAATATGGCACTATATCCTATTTCACACTATTTGTGTTATAATCAGCTTTCACATGCATGTAAAAGCTTTGTGGAAAAGGTCTCAACACTCACATAACTATAGAACTTCACAGAAGCATCAAGAGACAAGAGATGAGTTGAAGCAATGAAGCAGGAAATCAATGCATTTGAGGATAACGTGACATGGTAGATAGTAGACTTGCCTAAGGGAAAGAACATAATTAGATCAAAATGGGTGTATAAAATAAAGTATAGAGCTAATGGAGATGTTGAAAGATTTAAGGTCAAACTAGTAGCAAAAGGATACAGCCAAAAAAGGGGTTAGACTACCATGAGACCTTTTCACCAGTTGCCAAAATGGTAATTGTGAGGCCAGTTATTGTAGAGAGACTTATGTAAAGAAGTATATATGAAAATGCCTCAAGGTTTTAGAAGACAAGGGGAGACTAAGGTATGCAAGCTAGTGAATTCCTTATATGGACTAAAACAAGCTTCAAGACAATGGAACATCAAACTTACAGAGGCACTTCTTGAAGCAGGATATAAGCAAAGTCTATATGACTATTCACTGCTTACCAAGAAGAAAGGAGCAGGATTTGTGGCTGTTCTTGTATATGTGGATGATATGCTCATCACATGAAACAGTGAGCAGTTTATTTAGGAAATTAAGATGTTTTAAAACAAATTCAAAGTAAAAGATTTGGGAGAACTGAATATTTCTTGAGAATTGAAGTTATGATATTCAACAAAGGGATCTTACTAAACCAAAGGAAGTAAGCCTTGCAATTGATTTCTAATCTAGGGTTGGGAGCTACTAAATCAGTGGTCACACCAATAAATATGAGTCAAAAATTTACTTTAGCAGAATTTGATGCACATGTTGGGGTGTTTGGAGATGAATTGATGAAAGATGCTGCAGGTTATCAGAGATTGATTGGGAGGTTAATATATCTGACTATCATAAGGCCAGATATAGTATTTGTTGTGCAAACACTTAGTCAATTTATGCATACACCCAAGCAGTCTCACTGGGAAGCAGCAATAAGAGTTCTAAGGTATATAAAACTGAATCCAGGAATGGGAATCCTACTAAGCAGCAAAAGTGCAAATAGTGTGACTTGCTTTTGTGATGCAGACTTGGCTGCATGTCCTAATACCAGAAGGTTAGTAACTGGTTTCTTTGTGAAGTTTGGGGAATCATTGGTGTTATAGAAGTCTAGGAAGCAGCAGACAATGTCTAGAACCTCAGCATAAGCAGAATATAGAAGTTTTGCAACAGCTACTGTAGAAGTAGTTTGGCTACTTGGGTTGTTCACAAAGTTTGGAGTTTCAATTGAGCAGCATGTGAGTGTGTTTTATGATAGTAAGACAGCCCCACAGATTGCAACCAATCCTATATTTTACGAGAGAACTAAGCATATAGAGATTGATTTCCACTTTGTGAGAGATAAGACCAAAGATGGCAAGATCAAGACTCATCACATAGGGACAAAGGAGCAGCATGAAAATCTATTGACTAAAGGACTTGGGAGAGTACATCATGAATATTTGTTGAGCAAGCTTGGAGTGCTTAACATTTTACACCCTCCAGCTTGAGGGGGAGTGTGAGAATATGAGGTAGTATGACAGTTGGGCAAGGCAGTTAGCCAGCTATCACCAACTAGTTAAGGTTGTTATAGTTAGTTGGCATTAGTTGATTGGGAATTTTGTAATTACAATCTCCAATATACTAGAAAGTTACTTACCAATTATTCTCTCTAATGCTCATCTTCTCCTCTAAACACAACCGACTAGTTTGGACTTCCATTAACGGAGGTTGAACAGTGACTAGAATCAGCTCGATTCACAGTCCAAAGCCATATGAACGATCTCCCAAGAAAGTATGTACTCAATATAGTACATTGTGAGCACATGATTTTTGCCCGACAAAAAATATTCCTACAAGATCGCAAGTAGATTTTTTCCAGTTTATTTTAATGTTTGTAGAATTTTCAGGAATTTCTTGGTATTTGTTGGTTGCATTTAATTACATATTTGATTATTTAAAATAAAAATAAAAATACAAAATACATCATGCATTACATTTTAGATCTCAATTGTATTTAATATATAAATAAAAAAATCAAAAAATATTGATTCATTCTTGCACTTTAGTTTAATTGCAATTACTAATTTTTCTTTCATTAATTTTAGGTTAATTAATTGTTTTAGTGCTGAAAAAAGATAATTATTTTAATTTTACATATTAGATTTTATTTAGGATTTAGTTTAATTTTAGAAGTTTTAAATAAATCAAGTAAAGGAAAAGAGGGTTATATTAACGATTTGGGCTTGATTTTCCACATAGCCCAAATTTCCCTTCCCCAACCCCTATGCCCAATTCCCCTTTACCCGATCCAGCTTTCCCCCTAGTTATCAAAACGACGTCGTTTGGCCTTTGTTGATCCAAACCGTTGATCTTCAATGATCCAACGGCTGGGAACTAAACCCCCCTCATTTCCTTTATTTTGTCCGAACCCCCCCTAAACCTAAGACCAAACTCTCATTCTCTCATCTCCCTTACACCCTCTCCTAAACCCAAGCCACCCCAATTCTCCAGCCGTTCACCACCAGCCGCCACTCCATCATAAATCGCTTCACGGCAGCGGCGGCGGCGCTCCAAACTCGCCCAAATATTCACCAAACAATCCCCGTCCTCACTTCTTTCCAAGATCCCAAATACCGTCTCTCAAATCCTTGTGGTTTTCTACAATTTTTAGATCCAAAAATTGTCAAAATTATATTCTGATTCCTTTTTGCTTTTCTTCGATATTTTTGTTCAATCCAGCTCAAATCTTGGTAAAGCTAGTTCCCTTGGCAAGAGAAATAGATCTATGTTGGTTTGGCTCTCTTCAAGCCGCGGAATCAGTCCAGTCACCCTGCTATCCACCGGAATTCCATAGTCTTGTGATGGCATTCTCCAGACCAAGCTAGGGTCCTTATCGAAACACGCATCCACTATACATGTTTCTTTGAGCAAGAATCAGTTGCTCGTGTGACGATATCGACCCCGAATTGGATCGCTTGAAATTAACAGTTTGTCGTCCTCGGGTATTTCTTCCATTCATTTTCCTTTCCCCAATCAATCTGATTTAACAGTTCTTATTCTTATTTTGCTTTTTTGATCAATTGTCATTTTGTTGTTTTACATAATGTAGGTTAGTTTAATTGTAATGTTCATTTGTTAACTACAATTTATTTAGGTGAATTAAATCAGCTTATCAGAGTTTAATTGAGTTTTAATTGATAAATTATTTTGTTTTGCTTTATCTCCGATTGGGCCTTAATTGTTTGAGGTTAGGGTTGTTGAACGCAATTAGGTATTAGGAGAGTTAAAGGGGTAATAACACAAACTTATAGGGGTAATTGAACAATAAAGAAAACTTAAAGGGGGTGGGTTAAAAGGAAATTGAGATAACGCAATTAGAGGGTTCTAGAACTTGGTAGCTGGCCCTATTTGGCAATACATACCACCGAAGCCAATTAGAAATGGCCAGCTGTCCCATTTTAGTTAGAAAAGATGCTTTTCTTGAAATATTAGGGCTGTTTTGAGGGAATAATTCCCTTATCTTTAGAGGTACTTGGGATATTTCATATACTATATATATGACCTTCCTTACACTGAATAGGCACAAAAAACAGACCCTAAAAAACTTCTGAAAAATCTAGCTCTCAACTTTTCTACTTCCTCACTCTTTACAAAGTTTGGAGAACATCTTTTTTGGATTTTCTAGGTTCTTTAGCTGAGATACAACTTGACAATGAAGCTGGTTTGATTATTACTGTTGTTCCTTGTTGTTGAGCCCCTTGTTTTCCTGCTACCCTTAGCTGATCTTTGAACATATTTTCTGGTTTTGCTTGCAGTATCCAGGTACCCCTTTTAAAACCTTGGATTGCAAAATGAATATGAAGATGTGTGTGTTTTGAGGCTGATGCAATCAGTCATTTTTCAATAATTAGCTCTTATGTTCTGTTAATTCGTATATTTTTTCTCTTGTTAACCAATGTCATGCTTGGCCTATTATTAATAGATATAGATTTGTATTTGGCACATAAATTTTTCATTGTAATATATGAATTTCTAGGACTTTAGCTTTTATGTTAAGAATCTCGCGGAAAATGTTAAATGTTCGAATTTTAGCCAAGTGGATATACAATGTGATTGTGAGAATTTGTCTATGCAATCTTTGGTTCTGGAACTATGCTGGAGTCATTAGAACATTTTGTGTGATGAGTTTGTGAATTATATTTGAGGATTGGCTACCACTGTTGCATTCAAATTCGTGAATAAGGTTTTTCATTTCATCCTTTGGGTCATCTTAGTTTGGAGTAAATCTACTGGTTCTCTTTAAATGACCTCTCATGGAAATGATATAGTTGCAATGTTATAAAGTTCTATGGAGAAAAATAAATATAATTGTGTGTTATGAATATGGCGAGATCATTTTTTTTTGCTTTAATACGTATGTGTGTGTGGTGTTTGCTGTAAATAGAAGCCTGACAATCTGTATATCCTTTGTGGTGAACAAAATTCATAAAAAGGGATGAAGTCAGATTAGGAGTGCAGAAACTATAATATTTTGTTAAAATGAACAATATTGTTTTCAAGACAATTTTGTTATTCGTTGTTATAATGATATTTGATCCTATTGTTACAATGTTGTGAATTGATTGAAAAGTTTGTTGATTGCCCCTATATAATGTTTGGGATCTAACTGGCTTGGTCCATTTTTATCGCACTAGGCCCATGGTTGAAGCTGTCATTTGGCTTTAGATGAGTCATTTAAATAAGGCGTCGTATTGCATAATAGCAAAACCAGAACTGAACTTTGGCCATAATTTGACTCCCATAGTTCACGGCTTCGTAGTAATCTGAGATTAATTTTAGGAATAATGAACCTCGTAGCTTGCTTTAGATGCGATTAATAATAAATGATCATGGTCGTGTACACGTTCACGTGACATAATCATGATTCTAAAAAATAAATTGAGGTATGTATTCGCGCAACTTCGGCCAAACCTGATTAATATTAATAAAGTGTTATTAATTGTGGACACGTACACATGACATGATTTCTTACGCGCCAAATGAAATGAGTACACGTACGCATGACTCGTTTTAGGTTAATTTCATAATTAAAAGAGGTGAATGCACATAGGTTCTAAAATAAGTAATTAGACAATTTAATTAAGCCAGGTATGATTAAAGCGACCGTGCTAATACCACGGAACTCGGGAATGCCTAACACCTTTTTCTGGGTTAACAGAATTCCTTACTCGGATTTCTGTGTTCGCAGACCATAAATAAGAGTCAACTTTCCTCGATTCAGGATTTTAAACCGGTGACTTGGGACACCATAAATTATCCCAAGTGACGACTCTGAATTTGAATAAATAATCCCGTTTCGATTATTGTCACTTTAATTGAAAAAACTCCATTATATCCCTTTGGGGTAGAAAAAGGAGTTGTGACAGCTCTGGCGACTCTATTGGGGACAAGAATCCAGAATCTCTGGTTCAGCGTTCAAGAATTTGAACTTGTTAATGTGATTTTTACTTGGATTTATTATTGTTGATATTACTGTATTTGTGTACCTAATGTGCTAACTGTTGCTTATTTATCGCTTTGGTATTATTTGAATTGTATTAAACTGTCTTCTTACGCCTCCCATCTGAGTCTTCTAAAAAATGGTGCACACATTCGCGTGGCCTACATTTTTGTTTGAAGTTATACCAAATAGAGCGAGGTTGGGCCAACAACAAAGCCGGGTAGACTTTCGTGCTCCCGGTACGTTGCCCCTATCTCGGTTCGAGCTGTCCGCTCGGGTAAGCCAAGTCTAGAACATAACCCCAGGTTTAAACCTAGAATAACATAAACTCATGCTGGATCCCTAGCAGGAACGTTTGTTTGCATCATGTGCATTTAACCTTGGGGACTCAACATAGGGGTTGGGTCCGTCTAGGATAGGTGTACCCAAAATAACAGACCATCCTGATGCATCCTACGTGCTATGTGAACATTTATTTGTTTCGGCTTGCATGTTGACCGACTAGAAAATAAAAATTAAGAGAAAAATCAAGAGTGACGTATGAAGGAAATAAAGCCCAGTTCTGTTTACCGCTGTATTTGAAAATTTCTTGAAACTCTACCGAAATTTCTCAAAAAAAGAGTTAAGAAAAAGAGTCATTTCAAAATGAGTCAATAACATGTCTCTTCCGATTTTGTCAAAATTGACCTAACTACGCAGGTCTGATTCTCACCGGATATGGGATACGTAGGCAACCTACATAAGGTTCGGCCTCATTTTTGCAAAAAAATAATAATCAAATAAAGTCTAGTTCAGGGCTTTGGTCAAAAGAATAAGCCGACCCAACTTCGGTTATGTCTTAAGCCGTTCTTGCTGGGATAGCCTTAGAGTATCTTTCAATTGTCGAAGGGCTATTTTCGTAAAGAACGGATAAGTCTTTCGGTAAGGTATCATTTTTCCATAAAGTACCTTCCCCGGCCTCAAAATTTATTTGGAATTGTGAAGGGGCCACGTTTACAAAAATGACCACTTTTGTTAAAATAGCATGGGGGGGGGGGGCATTTTTTGTTGATTTTCTCTTTTAGAAATTGAAAACTTGTTTCACAAAAAAGTCCACCGGAGTCAACCCTAAACTTAACCATCCACAGGTACAAATGAACACTGTCCAGAACCCGTCACAATTGGTCATAGAACAGGCTCAGCTGCAACTTCGTATGTAGTGGAATGATCTAGATGAAGATGGTCGGGATTGAGTAAAAGAGCAATTGGGTGCCCTTATAGACATTATGGAAATCAAACCACCGGAGGATCTAATCAAGGCTTCGGTAACTTTTTGGGATCCTGACCACAATATTTTCCGTTTCTCAGATTTTGAGCTCACCCCTACTCTGGAGGAAATAGCCGGATATATTGACTTTGGCCGGGTCTTGAGAAAACAACAACTTATATTCCCAAGGGATCCCTCTGTGCACAAATTCTTTGATCTCCTGAATATCAGTAAGCAAATGAAGAAGGTCCATGTAAACAGAGGATGTTGTTCCTTCTACTTCTTGTATTTTAGGTTTGAGAACTCAGCTGGGTTTGAAACGCACGAAAAGGGATTAAACAACAAACAATATAAGAGCATCTAGCAAATTCATCGTTGGTTCGCTTTCATAGTGGCATTTTTAGGAATTATAGTCTTTCCGAATGCAGAAGGGACAATAGATATCTGCATGGCCAGAATTGCACAAACGTTCATTACTAAAAAAAGATCATACACTTGCTCCATTAGTGCTGGCAGACATTTATCGAGCATTAACATTGTGTAAGTCCGGGGCTCAATTCTTTGAAGGTTGTAACGTTCTTCTGCAAATATGGTTATCGAGCATCTCTGCCATCACCCCAAATTCATGAGTTATGGATCGAGCAAGGACAACTTCATCGAGAGTTATGAGGAAATGGTGAAAGACTACAATTCTCCAGAAGGGTTTGAAGTCTGGGTCTCCCACTTAAGAACTCTAAAGAAAGTCAGATTGAATGGACTCTAGGATGGCTTTCGGTAACGGAAGTCATACATATGACGTCTAAAAAAGGCTACCTAATGTTGATGGGTCTAAGAAGTGTCAAACCATACGCACCGCAAAGAGTATTAAGGCAGTTGGGAAGATATCAAGTGGTACCCGATGATGCAGATTTGAGTACCCAAGTCATTGAGCTACACCTAAAAGCAACATTACCCGAGGCTTTAGTACAACAAGATTGGAATGGTTTCCAATATCTGAAAAATGACACCCAAGTACCAGATCTTGCGAGAGGGGAAGTGGATCCAGATTATGCCATGTGGTTTGAAGAAGGTCTTGTGCAAATAATGAGCCCGAGCCTGAGCCCGAGAGGCTCCCCAAGAGACCTCATGTTCAGGCCTTTGATGATAAAGTCCGAGAAAGGTTGGCCTGGGGAGAAAAGAAGAAAAAATATCAAGCCGCCATTCACACCCTAGAAGAAAAATTAAGAAACGTCAAATTCAATAATGATCTCCAGGTGCAAGAAGCTGAAGGTGAAAGGAGAAGGTTGGCCCAAGAAAATGAAGCCCTCCGAGCCCAGGTCCAGAAGATGAAAATAGTAGCTGAGAATCCTCCAGAAGCGGAAAAGAGAAAAACTTATAAACGGTCTTAGGCAAAAAATGTGTGACTATGGTGTTGATTTGGAAATTACTGAGGGTGAACTAGCAAAGGCCCGAGCAAAGTTGGCTAGGAATGCGGACAAACGGGCAAGTTTCGTTCAGCAGTTGAAGGAAAAGTACGACAAAGGAATCACGGGTCAGAAGAAAAAACTCAATACCCCTGAGAACGAAATGGCCAAGCAAGCGAAGAACTTCAAAGCAGAAAGAGAGCATTGCTATGCTTTGATGTCATAACTGGAAGAGGACTTGCAGCAATTGTAAGAGCAAAACCACATAGCCACACAAGTTTTGGAGGCCAGATCTCAATAAATTGGACGTCTGCTCTAAGAGAAGGGCGTCATCAGGGAGAGGATTAAAAGAATTGCTGACTATATTGTGTTGAAGTGTAATGAATGTGAGGACATGACCAGATCTATGTTCTTTGCTGCAGTGATGATTTTTGTCCGTCAGATAATGGACGACCTATATCGCCTCAAAGAAGATATGGCACGTAGGCCCGCCGTGAGATCGACTAATGTTCCGCAGGCCCCTGGAGTAGTATTGGAGGCACTTATGTATTCCTACTTTTATTTCTGAGTCTGTATTTCAGTTTCTTTTAGAGTCTGGTAGTCCACTTTGAGTCTGTGTTGGTTTTTCAGTTCTTAAGTCTGTATGATGGAGTCGTTGTAATAGAGGAAAATCAGAATGTTTTTATTTAATGAAATTTGAAAACCCAAAAATGATTTTTTTTTCTTTTTCGCATTTGTCCCCTGAACTACGTAATGATCTGATTCATGCGGCGTCATGATACGTAGGCAATCCCCATAGGATTCGATCATAACCATAAAATGAAAAGAAAAAATGAAAAGACAAAAAAAGGAAAAAAAATTGAGTGAAAAAAAGGATGGTAAAACGAGAGAACAAAAGCGAGTGCAAATATAAAAGGGGAGAGACAAGAACCAAGTAGGAAAATCAATAGTGACTAAAGAAAGGCAGGAGTGAAAAGAAAAGAAAAAAAGAAAAGAGAAAGTGCAAAGAGTTAGTTAAGGCCGGGATGAAGCATGCAACCGTTCAAATACACGATAGAAGCATTTAACTGTTTAGGTGTATTGCATCTCAAACGTGCAGTTGCCTATCTGTTAAACTCTTAAACACTAACAAGTTCGCTATTGTTATTGAGCACAAGAAGGTGGTTAGTTTGTTCGTCATTTTGGAAAGCCTCCCATATAATACCAGTTCTAAACACACGGCGATCATGGCTGGCAAAGAATTGGACGCGAGTGTTATTGACCCGCTGAGAGAGGTGGAGGAATCTGAGCCTAGTTTGAAAGAAGACTTACATAAGTTGAAGCACCAAATGACCAAAATGTACCAGGCATGGATGAAAGGGCATCTTCCACCATCATACTCCGCCAACCCTGCTTTCATCCCACCACTAGCTCAATCTCAATAGCACCCATTGTTGATCTATCCTCACAACATGCACCAAGTTTCACTCCTTACCACCACTATCATGGTACCACTTCCCAAACCATCCAAGCTCCACTAGCCAAAGCAACCACATACCCTGCTCCGCCGGCTACCCCTGTCTTCGTAGCACCTCCGCCAGCTATATCGATCTTCCAGTGAGCCGGCATTCCAAGCCCAAGATAACTAGTACTATGCCCCAGAGCCTACCTTCAACGTCCCAGATCACTACTCCTACACTCCCCACTTTAACTTCATGTCAAAACTGAGAAGCCACCCAAAAACACGGAGCAAGAGCTGATATTTAGGAAGGTAAAGAGATTGGAGCAGTCGCTGAGAAATATGCAAGGGTTAGGGGGCCAAGTGAATGTGGCTTATAAGGATCTGTGCTTGTTTCCTGATGTCCAGCTACCTGTCGGATTCAAACTGCCTAAGTTTGACTTGTATCATGGGCACGGAGACCCTGTAGCCCACTTGAGAGGATTTTGCAGCAAAATGAGGGGAGCCGGTGGGAAAGATGAACTGTTGATGGCATATTTTAGCCAAAGTTTAAGTGGTGCAGCATTGGAGTGGTACACCCGCCAAGACAATAACAGGTAGTACACCTGGGATGATCTGGCCCAGGCTTTCGCTTGGCATTTCCAGTACAACGTAGAGATTGTCCCAGATCTCATATCTTTGACTAAGATAGAGAAAAAGCCCAGTGAGAGTTTCAGGGAGTATGGTTTCCGATGGAGAGAACAGGCGGCACGAGTCAACCCTCCAATGGAGGAAGATGAAATGGTAGAGTACTTTCTTCAGGCCTTGGAGCCTACTTACTTTGGTCATTTGATCTCGGCCATAGGTAAGTCTTTCAATGAAGTGGTGAAGATGGGAGGAATGGTAGAGGAGGGACTCAAATCGAGCAAGATTATGAGTTACTTTGCCATCAAAGCAACTACATAAGCAATCCAGAATGGCACCGGGGGCGTGTTAGGGAAAAAGAAGAAAAAAGATGTTGCTATGGTCGTTTCAGGATTGTGGCATGGCCCAAGGGGCTCCCCTCACCATTATACCCAGCCTCGACCCCAGCCTCAAACCTACACCCAAACTCCATATAATCTACCCTAACACTACTTCCCACCACCAGAACCTCAGTATTCAGTCAGGCTACCCCAATACCATGTCCATCACGAACAGTCATATGCTCAACCCCCTCCTTACCCGCAATGGTGTGCCCCAGCTCCACAAAACCCTGACCTACCTCCACAAACATACCGAAACCCTACTACCCATCTTTTGGCCCAAGCTAGAGTACAAAAAGGAAAGGCAATAGTGGAAACAAACTTTCACTCTACTTGGAGAGTCTTACGGCAGTCTGTTCCAGAGGTTGAGACAATTGGACATTCTAAGGCCGATTGAGTCGAAATTACCAAATCCCCCTCCGAAAAACCTGGATTATTCCCTCAGATGTGCATACTATTCTGACACTCTAGGTCACGACATAAAAAAGTGTTGGCATTTGAAGAGCGCTATCCAGGAGCGTATTGATACAAACCAAATTGTGGTCCACAGCCCGAAAGTGCCAAATATCAATCAAAATCCATTGCCACCCCATGCCGAAACGCACATGATTGAGATAGTGCATAAGGATGGTGAGCCCAAGAAGTCTTCAAAGTTTATTGTGATGATCCGTGCCAGTAAAAGTAAGCCAGTCACAACTCCAGTTGTTACAAAGGCAACATCTTCGATAGCTGAAGGGTTGATAGACAAGTTGAGCACGCCCAATGATAAGCCGCCTGTTGTAGTCGCGAATGGGTTCCCAGATGATGTTGAAACAAAGTAAGAAAAGCCGAAAGTGGTCCTGCCGGGGGGTAGCAAGTAAGCTGTCATTATCGTGGAAGGGGCTTCCATTGCCCCTGTTATTATTAAACATGTGACCCAGCTGCCGATAGATGACACCAAGGCTATTCCATGGAATTATAAGCGAGTTATAGTAACTTATAAAGGGAAAGAAGTGGAAGAGGAAGTTAATGAAACCTAGGGGTTGACTCGTTCGGGGAGATGCTTTGCCTAGAAGAATTAAGGAAAGCCAAGCCACTCAAAGATAATCCAATCCCGGTGAAGAAACCAGTCACCGAGGAGGAGGAGGAAGAATTCTTGAGAAAAATGAAGGTGCAGGATTACTCCATCGTGGAACAGTTGAGGAAGACACCCGCTCAGATTTCTCTTATGTCATTGTTGATAAACTCAAACGAACACCGCCGGGCCCTCATGAAGATTTTGAATGAGGCTCAAGTCCCTGATATGATCACAGTGAACCATTTGGAGAAGATTGCCAACAAGATATTTGAGGCAAATAGGATCACATTCTCGGATGACGAGTTACCTATGGAGGGTACAGAACACAATCGGGCTCTCTATCTCATAGTGAAATGCGAAGATTATGTGGTCACAAGGGTACTGGTTGACAATGGTTCCAGTGCGAACATTTTCCCTCTCTCCACTCTGCACAAGTTGAAATTTGATACTGAAAGGATCCACAAGAATAGTATATGTGTCCGAGGTTTTGACGGAGGGGGAAAAGATTTTGTTGGCGATATCGTGCTCGAACTAACAATAGGACCAATTGAATTTACCATGGAGTTCCAGGTACTGGATATGGCTATCTCTTACAATTTGTTGTTGGGTAGGCCCTGGATACATGTTTCCAAAGCAGTCCCGTCTTCTTTGCACCAGATGGTAAAGTTTGAGTGGGACAGATAGGAAATCGTAGTGCATAGTGATGAGAACTTATATGCTTATAATGATACATCCATCCCATTTATTGAGGCTAAAGATGATAAGGGGCTTTGGGTTTACCATTTTTCTGAAACAGTTTCAGTTGAGAAGGTTCAAGAAGGGGAATATATTCCAGGTCCAAAGCTAGCTTCTATGAACACCATGGTAGCAAATGAAATGTTAAAGAATGGTTTTGTGCCGGGCAAGGGTCTGGGCGCATCTTTGCAAGGTATCATGCAGCTAGTGTCTCTACGTGAAAATCTGGGTACATTTGGACTGGGGTTCAAGCCCACAGGGGATGATGTGAAGAAGGCTAAAAAGTTGAAAAAGAAGGCATGGTCGCTCTCTAAGACTATCCCACGCCTCTCCAGGTCTTTCGTCAAGTCAGGGGTTATGAAGCGTCCGGTGTCAGTAGTTTCAAAGCCTGTGGTTGACTTTGATGAAGAGTTGATTGAGAGGTTCCAAAGTCTATTTGATGAGTTGAACATGGTAGAAATTGGGAAAGGTTCCAGCAAATCAGGCGTGTAGTTTATTGGGCCAAAAGTGAAGCTTAACAATTGAAATGCTACTCCTCTCCCTACTCGGAAGGAGTTTTGATAGTTTGCTTTGTTTTCCTTCCTGTTATCTGGTTTATTCCAGGGTTGTAATCCTGATTTTTATTTTTCACTTGTTTTGATGTACAAATCCTTCTATCCTTTATTTTCAATGAAATGTAATTTTCCTTTTTCCATTACTCCTGATAGTGTCATTTTTGTCTTTCTTTGTACAATTCTTTTTATGCTGGTTTCAATGATATGACATGCATGAGGAATCTTCGGCCAAGTCATAAAAACCAATCTAACTCTGAAATAATAATCCAAGAAATAGAGTGTGATGATAAAACAAAATATGATGAAGAAGCGACATTTGAGGAAATTAGTAAAGAACTAAATCATTTTGAAGAGAAACTCAAGCCTAATTTATATGAAACTGAAGCAATCAATTTAGGGGATCCATATAATATCAGGAAAACCAAGATAAGTATACACTTGGAACCACAAATCAAGGAAGAAATAATCAAAGCATTGTTGAATATAAAGACATTTTTGCATGGTCATATGACGACATGTCGGGTTTGAGTACTGACTTGGTGGTTCACAAAGTGCCAACAGATCCAGCATTCCCTCCCATCAAGCAAAAGTTAAGGAAGTTCAAGACTGATATGAGTCTGAAGATCAAGGAAGAAATCACAAAATAATTGGACGCAAAGGTCATTCGAGTCACGCGATACCCCACTTGGTTAGCTAATGTTGTACCAGTACCAAAGAAGGATGGTAAGACCAGGGTACGCGTTGATTACCGCGATATCAACAAAGCAAGTCCAAAGGATAACTTCTCATTGCCAAATATCCACATTTTGATTAACAACTGTGCCAAGCATGTGATCGGGTCTTTTGTGGATTGCTATGTGGGGTACCACCAAATCTTAATGAATGAGGAAATGCAGAAAAGACAGCGTTCATCACACCATGGGGAATGTATTGCTACCGGGTAATGCCATTTGGTCTGAAAAACACTAGGCAACCTACATGAGGGCAATGACTGCTGTATTTCATGACATGATACACAAGGAGATTGAGGTTTATATAGATGATGTGATCATAAAGTCAAAGCAACAGTCTGACCATAGGGGACTTGAGAAAGTTTTTCCAGAGGCTCCATAGGTAAAACCTTAAGCTCAACCTTGCAAAATGTGTATTTGGTGTCCCATCTGGAAAGCTGTTGGGGTTTATAGTCAGTCGGCGAGGTATTGAGTTAGATCCGTCAAAGACCAAAGCTATACAAGAATTGCCACCGCCAAGGAATAAGACAAAGGTGATGAGTTTGCTCGGGCATTTAAACTATATTAGCTGGTTTATTGCTCAACTCACGACAACTTGTGAGCCCATCTTTAAGTTGCTAAAGAAGGATGTCGTAGTCAAATGGACTGATGAGTGCCAGGAGGCATTTGATAAGATCAAGGGGTACTTGTCAAACCCACCTGTGTTGGTCCCGTCGGAGCCTGGGAGACCTTTAATTCTCTATTTGACAGTCCTGGATAATTCATTCAGTTGTGTGTTGGGTCAACACAACATCACTTTCAAGAAGGAGCAAGCCATCTATTATCTCAGCAAGAAGTTCACATCCTATGAGGTTAAGTATACTCCCCTTGAAAGGACATATTGCGCCCTGACTTGGGTGGTACAAAAGTTGAAGCATTATCTGTCGTCCTACACTACTTATCTGATTTCTTGCCTGGATCCTTTAAAGTATATCTTTCAGAAGCCTATGCCCACAGGAAGACTTGTAAAGTGGCAGATTTTGATCATAGAGTTTGACATCATCTATGTGACTCGGACCGTGATGAAAGCTCAAGTATTGGCCGATCATTTGGTCGAGACCCGGTGGATGAAGAGTATAAGCCATTGAAGAATTATTTTCCTGATAAAGAAGTGATGCATATTGACAAGGTGGAGTAGGATGAAAAGCCAGGTTGGAAACTTTTCTTTGATGGAGCTGCTAACATGAAAGGTGTCGGAATAGGGGATGTGCTCATTTCTGAAACAGGGCACCACTACCCTGTTACAGCCCAGCTTTATTTCTATTATACCAACAACATGGCTGAGTACGAGGCATGAATTTTGGGTTTGAGGTTAGCTATAGATATGGGGTCCAGAAAATCTTGGTCTTGGGAGATTCGGATATGTTGGTGCACCAGATTCAAGGAGAATGGGAGACTTAGGATTTAAAGCTTATACCGTATCGACAATGCTTTCATGATCTTTGTCAATGATTCAAATCAGTAGAGTTCAAGCATATTCCTAGGATCCATAATGAGGTTACCGATGCCTTAGCTACCTTGGCATCGATGTTACACCATTCGGATAAGGCTTATGTTGACCCTCTGCATATTCAAGTTCGTGATCAGCATACCTACTGTAATGTGGTTGAGGAGGAACTTGATGGTGAACTGTGGTTCCATGATATCTAGGAATATATCAAGATGGGGGTGTATCCGGTATAGGCCACAGGTGATCAAAAGAGAACAATTCGACATTTGGCTAGTGGATTTTTCTTGAGCGGGGGAATTTTGTGCAAGAGAACTCTAGATCTTGGGCTGCTGAGGTGCATAGATGCTAGACAAGCCACGACTATCATGATCGAAGTGCATTTCGGAGTTTGCGGGCCGCATATGAGTAGGTACGTTTTGGCAAAGAAAATTCTTCGAGCAGGGTATTATTGGCTCACCATGGAACGAGATTGCATCGGCTTTGTGCGCAAGTGTCATCAATGCTAGGTACACGGTGATTTGATTCATTCTCCTTCATATGAGTTGCATACAATGTCCACACCTTGGCCCTTTGTTGCCTGGGGCATGGATGTCATTGGACTAATTGAGCCAGCGGCATCAAATAGGCACAGTTTTATTCTGGTAGCCATTGATTATTTCACTAAGTGGGTTGAAGCTATGACTTTCAAATCTGTGACCAAGAAGGCAGTGGTTGATTTTGTTCATTCAAACCTCATTTGCCAGTTCAAAATCCCCAAGGTACTCATCACAGACAATGGTGCTAATCTTAACAACCACTTGATGAAAGAAGTATGCAAACAGTTCAAGATTATGCATCGAAATTCCACTCCGTATCACCCCAAGGCAAATGGAGTTGTTGAGGCAGCTAACAAGAACATAAAGAAGATACTTCAAAAGATGGTGCAAGGTTCTAGGCAAAGAAGATACTTCGAAAAGTTGCCTTTTGCTTTGTTGGGTTACCGCACCACTGTTCGCACTTCAGTAGGTGCAACTCCTTATTTGTTGGTATATGGTACTGAAGCAGTTATACCCGCAGAAGTTAAAATTTCATCCCTTCGGATTATTGCTGAAGCTGGAATTGGTGATGATGAGTGGGTCAAAACCCGTTTGGAGCAGTTAAGTCTGATCGATGAGAAAAGGCTGGCGGCCGTATGTCATGGTCAATTGTACCAAAAGAGGATGACAAGAGCATACAACAAGAAGGTGCATCCCCAGAAATTTGAAGTGGGTCAGCAAGTATTGAAACACATCCTTCCACATCAAGTTGAAGCTAAAGGCAAGTTTGCCCCAAACTGGCAGGGGCCGTTCATTGTAACAGGAGTGTTGTCCAACAGTGCTTTGTATTTAACAGATAGAGAAGGCAAATGTGTAGATATGACTGTCAATGTTGATGCAGTCAAGAGATATTATGTATAATTTTTTTTGGGTTGTCTAATTTTGTTGTTTGTACTTGGCATGTTTTGAAGATTGGAATGACGAAAATATTTTATTCTACTATCTAAACACTTTATCCTTTGTTATCCCTTTGAGCCTATTTGTTTTCTTTCAACCCCTCTTTTGGAATTAGAAGCAGCGTTTAGAAATACAGATACAAAAAATAATTAAAAAAAAGAAGAAAGGAGAAAGGAGAAAAATGAGAAAAGTAAAGCAGAAGAAAGAAAAGAAAGAGAAAAAAAAAGGAAAGAAAAAGCAAAAAGAAAAAGTGACAAAAACAAAGCAACTCCTATGTCTTGAACTATGTTTGACCTGATTCCTTTTAAGGATACGTACGCAGCCTCACGGTTCGGTCCCATCAAAACAAAAATTCAAAATTCCCTAGACTCAAAGAAACTGGGGAAGAAGTTGTGGTGTTGCAAAAGATCTGATTCCAAAGTTGTAATTTTGAACCTTGTTATTTTTAAACTGTTTTTGAGCTTGCATGCCACCTTTTCTTTCTAACCCCGTCCAAAGCCTACACTCCGGTCCAAAGAAAGACCTTCTGATCAATCTTTGAAAAAATGCCAAGTCAAGTGAGCTAGAGGTATGATCCACACCATGGGTAACACTTTTTGTTCATGGTCACAAGGAAAAATAAATAAATGAGAGAGTCTTATTGGTGAAAACCTTCACGGGCATCATAAGGCGATGGAAAACTGAGAGAAAACTAAAATGAGAGAGTCTTATTGGTGAAAACCCTCGCGGGCACCTTAAGGCGACAGTGAGTCGAAAGATGAACAAATGAGAGAGGTTTGTTGGTGAAAATCCATCAGGGCACCACAAGCCAAATGAGGCTCGTGACTTTGCAGAGAGATTGGATTATGGAAAACCCCGGTTTTGAAGTATGAAGACATGGCACAAAATAAAATATGATTTGGTGAACGGTCTGGGCTGATTAATCCGAAATGCATGTCATGATCATTGGAGCCAGCTGTTTTACTCAGATAAGTCTCTTTTCCACTCTTCCTCAAATAGTCATCTCTATCTAAAATTTCCTCTTCGTCTTTGTTTCTCGAAGTCACTCTGCTTCATTTTCTTTTAGGTCTACTTCTCTAAGTATTTTTCAATGTTAGTCTTGTTAAGCAAGCAAGAAAGGATTTCAAAGCTTATTACCAACTTTCAATCGCACAAAGCAAAGTGCGGCCAAAGCATACCAGAAACAACATGATTCAAAATGAGAAATAAGGTGTTAGGGGGAGTTCAAGTGGTCAAGTGGTTTTGTGATCTTTGAGGAAATATAGAGGTTCAAATTGGAAGGACAGAAATGTAAAACAACAGGCTGAGTGTAAGCTACTCGGGTCATTCAGGGTTCTGTGGTTGAGGTTCGATCAGAAGGTCAAACAATTCTTTGCTAGACCAAGGCAGCTAATCGGAACAAAGCATGACAGTGGAAAGGCCACCTTCAGCAAGAATGCCACAAACTAACCGCCGCATTTTCGAACTGATAAGATTTTTTTTGATTGAAACAGGGGCAGAAAATTTTATTTGTTCTGGAGTAACCCTCCGTGAGGAAAGCATGTGACAGACAGGTTCGACCGTAAGTTTTTAGGACCCTCTTGGATAATGGGATTTAATTTAAAGCTCAGGACCCTCCTGGATAATGAGATTTAATTTAAAGATCAGGACCCTCCTGGATAATGAGATTTAATTTAAAGCTCAGGACCCTCCTGGATAATGAGATTTAATTTAAAATTCTCAGGACCCTCCAGGATAATGGGATTTAATTTAAAGCTCAGGACCCTCCAGGATAATGGGATTTAATTTAAAGCTCATGACCCTCTTGGATAATGGGATTTAGTTTAAAATTCCCAGGACCCTCCTAGATAATGAGATTTAATTTAAAGCTCAGGACGCTCCTGGGTAATGGGATTTAATTTAAAATTCTCAGGACTCTCCTGGATAATGGGATTTAATTTAAAGCTCATGACCCTCCTGGATAATAGGATTTAGTTTAAAATTCTCAGGACCCTCCTGGATAATGGGATTTAATTTAAAGCTCAGGATCTTCATGGATAATGAGATTTAATTTAAAGCTCAGGGCCCTCCTGGATAATTGGATTTAGTTTAAAATTCTCAGGACCCTCCTGGATAATGTGATTTAATTTAAAGCTCAGGACCCTCCTGGATAATGGGATTTAATTTAATGTCTTAGGATCCTCCTGGATAATGAGATTTAATTTAAAGCTCAGGACCCTTCTGGATAAGTGGATTTAATTTAAAATTCTCAAGTCCCTCCTGGATAATGGGATTTAATTTAAAGCTCAGGATTCTCCTGGATAATGGGATTTAATTTAAAATTCTCAGGACCCTCCCGGTTAATAGGATTTAGTTTTATGTTTTTAGGACCCTCATAGATAATGAGATTTAGCGCAAGTTTTAACTTTAGGAAGTAGAATTTAGCTTTCAAGATTTCTCTCTTAAGATGGGATTTAATTTTAGTTTTCGGGGCCCTCCCGGATAATGGGATTTAGCTTTTAAATTCTTAGAAGTTCTTTTGGATAACAGGATTTGATTAACACTCATAAATGTTCCCGGTACCAAACTGGGGCAGAAAAGTTTCTTTTATTTTGTCTGTTTTGTTGTGTTTGCGGGCACCCACCTGGAAAACAAGGGAATTCATTTCAAGTTTAAGTCGCAGGCGCCAACCTGGATAACAAGGGAATTCATTTCAAGTTTAAGTCGCAAGCGCCCACCTGGAGAACAAGGGAATCCATTTCAAGTTTAAGTTGCAGGCGTCCACCCGGAGAACAAGGGAATTTATTTCGAATTTTAAGTCAGCATCAGTTGCAGGAACCCACCTAGAGAACAAGGGAATCCATTCAAGTATTAGGTCAAGTAGCAGGCTCCCACCTGGAGAATAAGGGAATTTACTTCAAGTATCAAGTCAAGTAGTAGGCACCCACCTAGGGAACAAAGGAATATATATCAGAGGTAAGCCCAAGACAACAGCAGGAGCTCACCTGAAGAATAGGGTCAATTCAAGATAGTAGTAACGGAAGCTCGCCTCGAAAATTCGAATCAACAGTTCAAGATGCACAACAGAACTGTAGAAGCTTAAAGACCAAGTTTTGAAGACATATAGATAGGAATCTTGTAACTCATAGCTGATAGACCTTCTTAGCTTCTTTTCATTTTTGATTTCGGTGTAATAAGGAGTTCAGCAAGCGGTAACAGCAGCAACAACAGTGAAATCACAACTTTCCGGTAGTCCTAGATACCAAAACTTCCAAAACTACACTGACCTGATTCCTTTATATCTAAGGATATGTAGGCAACCTCGGAAGCAAGGTTCGGTCAGACTTTTCAAAAATGCTTCCCACGGAGTATCCAAACGGGCAAAAATCGCTCGTATTCGCTCACTTTATCTTTGCCCGAAAACTCTCCATGTTTCCAAGCAAAGAAGGGCAGCTGTGAGCACGTGATTTTTGCCCGACAAAAAATATTCCTAGAAGATCGCAAGTAGATTTTTTCCAGTTTATTTTAATGTTTGTAGAATTTTCAGGAATATCTTGGTATTTGTTGGTTGCATTTAATTACATATTTGATTATTTAAAATAAAAATAAAAATACAAAAATACATCATGCATTGCATTTTAGGTTTCTATTGTATTTAATATATAAACAAAAAAAATTAAAAATATTGGTTCATTCTTGCACTTTAGTTTAATTGCAATTAGTAATTTTTTTTCATTAATTTTAGGTTAATTAATTATTTTAGTGCTGAAAATAGATAATTATTTTAATTTTACATATTAGATTTTATTTAGGATTTAGTTTAGGGTTTAGTTTAATTTGAGAAGTTTTAAATAAGTCAAGAAAAGGAAAAAAGGGATATATTAACGATTTGGGCTTGATTTTCCCGTGAGCCCAAATTTTCCTTCCCCACCCCCTAGGCCCAATTCCCCTTTACCCGGTCCAACTTCCCCCTAGTTACCAAAACGACGTTGTTTGGCCTTTGTTGATCCCAACCGTTGATCTTCAATGATCCAACGGCTGGGAACTACCCCCATTTCCTTTATTATTGTTCGAACCCCCCTTCCCCAAACCTAAGACCAATCTCTCATTATCTCATCTCCCTTACACCCTCTCCCAAACCCTAGCAGCCCCAATTCTCCATCCCTTCATCACTAGTCGCCGCCCCATTGGAAATCGCTTCACGGCGGCGCTCCAAACTCGCCCAAATTCTCGTGGTTTTCTCCAATTTTTAGATCTAAAAACTGTCAAAATCATATTCTGCTTCCTTTCTGCTTTTCTTCAATATTTTTGTTCAATCCAACTCAAATCTTGGTAAAGTTAGTTCCCTTGGAAAGAGAAATAGATCTACGTTGGTTTGGCTCTCTTCAAGTTGCAGAATCCGGTCAGTCACCCTGCCATCCACTGGAATTCCATAGTCTTGTGACGGCATTCTCCGGACCAAGCTAGGGTCCTTATCGTAACACGCAACCACTATACCAGTTTCTCTGAGCAAGAATCAGTTGCTCGTGTGACGATATCGACCCCTGCTTGGATCGCTTGAAATTAACAGTTTGTCGTCCTCAGGTATTTCTTCCGTTCATTTTCCTTTCCCCAATCAATCTGGTTTAATAGTTCTTATTCTTATTTTATTTTTTGATCAATCATCATTTTGTTGTTTTACATAATGTAGGTTAGTTTAATTGTAATGTTCATTTGTTAACTATAATTTGTTTAGGTGAATTAAATCAGTTTTTCAGAGTTTAGTTGAGTTTTAACTGATAAATTATTTTGTTTTGGTTTATCTCTGATTGGGCCTTAATTGTTTGAGGTTAGGGTTGTTGAATGCAATTAGGTATTAGGAGGGTGAATGGGGTAATAACACAAACTTGTAGGGATAATTGAACAATAAAGAAAACTTAAAGGGGGTGGGTAAAAGGGAAATTCAGATAAGGCAATTAGAGGGTTGTATACGATAAAATCGGAGGGTCTAATTTTCCATCGTTATGATGCCTCGAAGGCTCAAAATCACGGTCGAGTTTCATCCCTCGAGGGCCATCGACACTCGACCTCGGGACAATATGAGACCGACGGTTACAGGAAGAAAGTAAGGAGTTCTCAAGGCGAGAAGCTAGAGCCGACAAAATCTGTCAGGCTAGTCTGAACCCGTATCATGGTGTCAACTAGCTATCTCATCCCCATATTTTTGTAATTAATGCGTTTGTACTATGTTAGGATTCTCCCTCCTATATAAAGGGGATCCTTGTCATTTTGTAAACATCTGTTGCTCCATACTAAATATACTAGAACATTCTCTCTGCTCTCTAACACATTCTCTTGGTCTCGTTATCTCAATTATTGCTCATATTTATTGTGTTCTATTTATTGTTCATCATTTATTGCTTATTATTTATCATAAAGAGCCGTCTATGATTTATTTATAACTGTTACTCTCCATTGACCACCTTCGATAGCTCCCAGTCGAGCTTCAGACTCGACCCCAAGGCTCTCGAATAGGCAAGCTCGAGGCCCCGATTGGCAGCGATTCGGTTTGATTTCTAAGCCTTTCACATAGCATCAACTGCCTAACAACTAACATAAAAATATATCACGTATTTTTAGAACCACTAAATCAAATTTAATTGTTATTAACATTTTTACAATAAACAAGGGTTCTAGAACTTGACAGCTGACCCTATTTGGCAGTACAAACCGCTGAAGCCAATTAGAAATGGCCAGCTGTCCCGTTTTAGTTAGAAAAGATGCTTTTCCTGAAATATTAGGGTTGTTTTGAGGGAATAATTCCCTTATCTTTAGAGGTACTTGGGATATTTCATCTACTATATATAGGACCTTCCTCACACTGAAGAGGCACGAAAAACAGACCCTGAAAACCTCTGAAAAATCCAACTCTCAAATTTTCTACTTCCTCACTCTTTACAAAGTTTGGAGAACATCTCTTTTGGATTTTCTGGGTTCTTTAGCTGAGATATGACTTGACAATGAAGCTGGTTTGATTATTATTATTGTTCCTTGCTGCTGAGTCCCTTGTTTTCCTGCTACCATTAGCTGATCTTTGAACATATTTTCTGGTTTTGCTTGTTGTATCCAGGTACCCCTTTTGAAACCTTGGACTGCAAAGTGAACATGAAGATGTGTGTGTTTTGAGGCTGATGCAATCAGTCATTTTTCAGTAATTAGCTCTTATGTTCTATTAATTCGTATATCTTTTCTCTTGTTAATCAATGTTATGCTTTGCCTATTATTAATAGATATAGATCTGTATTTGGTACATAAATTTTTTATTGTAATATATGAAATTTTAGGACTTTAGCTTTTATGTTAAGGATCTCGTGGAAAATGTTAAATGTTCGAATTTTAGCCAAGTGGATATACAATGTGATTGTGAGAATTTGTCTATGTAATCTTTGGTTCTGGAACTATGCTGGAGTCATTAGAACATTTGGTGTGATGAGTACATACATTTGAGGATTGGCTACCACTGTTGCATTCAAATTCGTGAATAATGTTTTTTATTTCATCCTTTGGCTCATCTTAGTTTGGAGTAAATCTACTGGTTCTCTTTAAATGACCTCTCATGGAAATGATACAACTGCAATGTTCTGAAGTTCCATGGAGAAAAATAAATATAACTGTGTGTTATGAATATGGCGAGATCATTTTTTTTGGCTATAATACGTATGCGTGTGTGGTGTTTGCTGTAAATAGAAACCTGACAATCTGTATATCCTTTGTGGTGAACAAAATTCATAAAAAGAGGTGAAGTCAGATTAGGAGTGCAGAAGCTATAATATTTTGTTAAAATAAATAATGTTGTTTTCAAGACAATTTTGTTATTCGTTGTTATAATGATATTTGATCCTATTGTTACAATGTTGTGAATTGATTGAAAAGTTTGTTGATTGCCCCTATATAATGTTTGGGATCTAACTGGCCTGGTCCAATTTTATCGCACTAGGCCCATGGTTGAAGCTATCATTAGGCTTTAGATGAGCCATTTAAATAAGGCGTCATATTTCATAATAGCAAAACCAGAACTGAACTTTGGCCATAATTTGACTCCCATAGTTCACGGCTTCGCAGTAATCTCAGATTAATTGAACCTCGTAGCTTGCTTTAGGTGCGATTAATAATAAACGATCGTGGTTGTGTACACGTTCGCGTGACATAATCATGATTCTAAAAAATCAACTGAGGTATGCGTTCTTGCAACTTCGGCTAAACCTGCTTAATATAAATAAAGCATTATTAATTGTGGTCACGTACGCAAGACATGATATCTTACGCGCCAAATGAAATGAGTACACGTATGCGTGACTCGTTTTAGGTTAATTTCTTAATTAAAAGAGGTGAATGCACATAGGTTCTAAAATAAGTAATTAGACAATTTAATTAAGCCAGGTATGATTAAAGCGACCGTGTTAAAACCACGGAACTCGGGAATGCCTAACACCTTTTTCCGGGTTAACAGAATTTCTTACTCGGATTTCTGTGTTCGCAGACCATAAATAAGAGTCAACTTTCCTCGATTCAGGATTTTAAACCGGTGACTTGGGACACCATAAATTATCCCAACGGACGATTCTGAATTTAAATAAATAATCTCATTTCGATTATTGTCACTTTAATTGAAAAAACTTCTGTATGTCCCTTTGAGGTAGAAAAAGGATGATCAGATGCATAGTGTTCGTGTAAGGAATGAGCAGCCTTGCGATTGGACTTAATGATGGTATTAATAAGGTAGTTGCAACAAAATAATATTGATTGCATTTAGCAAAGATAGCAACAATATGACGACCAAACCATACTAGGCAGTAGGCACATTGGTTGCATAACAAGACCAGCTGGCCCTATAGTCGACGTATATTCAATATTTTCATCACAATTCATTCAATAACCTCAACAAACTCACAAAATTAAAACCTCTCTTCCCCTCCGTCTTGTGAGCAACCAAAAGCATTTCATAACCAAAAAAAAAAGGACATACAATATGAAGAAATTAAATACTCCTACTTAAAAACTAAGCTTATGAAGAAATTAAATACTCCTACTTAAAAACTAAGCTTAGTAAAGGGTTAATAATAAACCAGCAAATCAAGCTGCCAAAAGGCGCCATAGCTGTTTTTCTCCTCCTCTTCTTCTTCTTCATCATCATCTTGATTCAATTCTTTGAATTGTTGATTCTATCCTCGCGGAAAAAATCAAGCAAAACAGAACTCTTGCATTTGGGACACTTTGGATCATCCACTGATAACATAACATACATTAGACATCTAGGGCAACCCACAAGCATCATTGAAGTTGTTGCCTCAGGGCTATTTGGGTAATTACCAAAAAACTGTTGATCTTCTGGAGTTGGTTCTCTAGAAACACATGAACTTGCTGGTGATCTTTCCATCGAAGAAGATGGTGAAATTTCTCCCCTTGGTGGAGATAAGTTTAGCTTCAAATCAAGCTTTGGATCACTACTCTCCCTTCTGTAGTTCATTTTTTGTTTCCTTTGAATTGTCTGCTTATATATCCTGTATTTATAACACAAAGAAATAAAAATTTAGTCCACAACTACGTACTAAAGAAAAACAAAACCAACATAAAATTAATTAAAAAAAAAAGGAGTACAATCTTGAAGAAGAGGTGCAACCTGATAGAAAGAAGATTGAAACTTGTAGCAATAGGAAAAGGGAGGTTTGAAGTGTGGGAGATAATAGCAAAAGTTTGACTACATTTATATAATGCGAAGGAAAAGAGAAAATTATGAGGTTTATTTAGTGCAGAATTAATTGCGATTATAACTGGAGAAGTAGGGTGGACGTGAAATGTCTAGAGGTAAAATTAACTGCAAGTAGAAAATTTTCAGAAGAATTTGGTATAGAAGATGAGAAGAGTTAATTTTACGGCGGAAAAATAGTTATTCAATTAATGGCTTGATATTTATATTTATATGTGCTTTCAAGAAAGTTTGATGGAACTTTGAGAATATTGTAAATACGTTCAACTATAAAGTGATGAGAAAGCTCTCAATCAATGCTAGATTATATTGTTGGATATATATATATTGTTATATTTTGTAAAACTAGTACTAAGGACTAAATGTGTACAAGGAGCTAAACCTCATTAAAATTCTAACGGCTAACCAAATGAAATTTAATGAAGCCAAATACAATTCTCATAAAATTCTAATATAGCATCTTTAATTTTTCCAGCTCTAAAAACTTACTAATACTATATAAATGTTATTGGGAGATCAGTACCTTTAATCTTGTCATGACATGTACTCAAGCAAGGAACTGTTTGTAAAGCCTGCTTACAGATACATTATTTTAGTATTTAATTTTACTAGTTGTTGTTGAGATTGAATTTCTATCTTTTAAATTATATACTAACGTTGAATATTCACAACTAACTCTATCCTCCTCTATCTTCCCTTAGGGAAGAGATAGCCTCAATTTTTTTTAAAAAATATTTGGAACCGAAGTTAAAATTAAACCCACTTAGTCAAAGTTATAAAGCTCAATAGTAGATAATCCTTTGAAAAAGTCATTTAACCACATCCATTCACTTCCATTTCGGAACTACATAATGACTTCACTGTTCTATTTCCCTTTTCTCGCCAACAAAGAGTAAGATTTTTTTCTCTACTAAGCATTAATACAGAAAATTAATCAAGTGCAGAGGCAGTAGGTTCCATTTCTCTTCTCTGCTATTCCATACACCAAACCAAGTTATGCTTTTTTTTTCTTTTCTTTTCGATAAGTAAACAAAGTTATGTGATGTTATTTGTATCTGATTTGGTAGTCCATTACATGTATTTATTTCTCTTTTTTGTCATTTCATATCAAAGTAAAGTTGATAAAAATATAATAGTAGTTTCATCTTTTACAATATCGGGCACGGGCCAACACTATCTAGTATATATATTGTATTGGGAAAAATTGGGTTTACATATTGAAGTGATTGAAAGATGACGTGTCATGACATGGAGGCTGGTCAAAGGATGATGATTAGCAAAGAGGCACGAGTTGCAACAGATACGAGCAGAGGCGCATGAAGAGGCACGAGCGGTTATTCAGAAGACTCAACGCTCGTACCTATTTAATCCAAAAATCAAGGAAAATAAATCTGACAGCACAAGAAAGTACCGATACAGTATTTAATAAGCATTAAATACTAAAAACGTTAGGGAATCTGTATTGAATCATAATGATTATGTAACGTAGCATTTAATGCATTTAATTGTCTATAATGACCTTATTATGACAAAGGCATAACGTATAACTTGGAGATAGCTATAAAAGGAAGAGAATGAATCATTTGTAAGGATACGAAATACTATCTGAATACATTGGTTTACTTTATTTTCTTCTGATTATCTTATTGTTGGCAAAATCATTTTCCTTTATTCATTCTTTGATTATCAGTAACCCGAGTTCTTCTAAATTAAGGCTTTAACCGAAATTTCACTTTTTGGTTAAACAAATTGGTTCCGTTACCGGGAATCTGATAATCTACTCTTTCTTAGCCTAACCTTTTTTGTTGCATCAACTATGTCGAACATCAATGACAACACCCAAGGAAACCAATGAAACCAACAACTCCAGGAGAATCCACAGGATGACCACATCCCAATCCCTTCTCCACAAAGCTCCCCTCGACGATCTCGAGAAGGCACTCCTGATAGATCTCATGCAAATGGAAATGCTCAATTCGAAAATGATGAAGCTATCAATGAAGCTTTGCAAAAGATAATTGCTCAACAAGTCAATAAAGCTCTTAAGGCCTTTGTCAGCCAATTACCCGTTGCACCACCAATACCCACTCCAAACAATAACACTTTGGAGAACCCTCATTCTGGACTTGCTAATTCAGGTAGTGGTAGAACCTCCAGCGAGTCATGAGAAGGAGAACCAGGTAACTTAGTCAATTTTGAATTATAAAATTTAGTACTACCATTGCAGAAACAGCTCAAGGAGCAAAGTGACCGCATAGAGCAAATACCTGGAGTACTGCCCGTAATCAAAGGGATAGATATGGATAAATATTCACAACAACCTTAGAAGCCAAGTGATGCTCCCCTCCCAATTCCAAAGAAATTCAAAATGCTTGATATTCCAAAATACGATGGAACAACTGATCCACGAGACCACGTGACTGCATTCACAACAGGCGTAAAAGGCAACGACTTGACCAAACAAGAAATTGAATCAGTATTGGTCAAAAATATTCGGTGAAACACTCACTAAGGGAGCATTAATATGGTATTCTCTTTTACCTGAAAATTTCATAAATTATTTTGCTGAGCTTGCAGATTCATTTATCAAAGCACACTCGGGAGCTCAAAAAATCGAAAAAAGAATGGAAGATATTTTCAAAATCAAGCAAGGGGACTCAGAATTGCTTAGGGAGTTCGTGGATAGGTTCCAGTGTGAAAGAATGACGTTACCGCGCGTACCTGACAATTGGGCAGCTATAGCCTTCACTAGTAATTTGAATGAAAAAAGCTCTGAAGCCACGAGGCGACTTAAGGAAAGTCTTCGTGAATTCCCAGCAACAATTTGGAATGACGTTTATAACAGGTACAACACGAAGCTAAGGATAGAAGAGGATATTATCTCACGATCTCAAAACGAAGAAAAGGCGAGTTCGAGTCGGGCGGAAACTGAAAAAAAGTCCAGTAAAAACAGGTGCGAACCATATATGGGTCCAGTAGGAAAAGACTCACGGTCAAAACAGGACGATCCGAGGTACAATCATAGGTCGAGGAATAGAGAGTCGGGCCCGTCATCAAGATTTAGGAAAGATCGAAACAAGCGAGAGTCACGGGATGATGATAGAAATTTGAAAGCAAGGTTTGGTGGTTATAATTTTAATATAAGCACTTCCGATCTCTTAGCTGTTTTAAGAAGCATGGGTGATAAGGTACGGTAGCCAAAAGAAATGAGATCAAACCCAAACAGTCACAACCCTGATCACTGGTGCAAATTTCACAACAATCACGAGCATAAAACGGCAGACTGTAGGTTGTTGCAAGGTGAAGTTGATCATCTATTAAATGAAGGGTATCTCACTGAATTATTCAGTGAGAGAGGTAAACAAGCACATATGAAGAATAGGCAGGAGACCCCAAAACCACCTTCTCCCAAAAGGACTGTTAATGTGATAAGTGGAGGTGAAGACATCAATGGTGTGACGTACACAACAGTCAATAAAGTCTCCAAAGTCACAATTACCCACAGGAAGCAGGTGCGACATGTCTTAGAGGAAGAAAGCATTACGTTTGATGATGCAGACACGGATGGCGTATTATCACCACATAACGATGCACTGGTAATATCTTTACTTGTACATGATACTAATGTGAAACGAGTTTTGATTGATCTAGGTAGTTCCGTGAACATTATTTTTCTAAGAGTACTATATGAGATGCAAGCTGAAGATAAATTAATACCAAAGGCGCATACTCTGTCTGGATTTGACAATTCCAGCATAGTGACGAAAGGGGAAGTAATACTTACAACATTCGCAGAAGTAGTTGTCAAGGATACAAAATTTCAGGTGGTAGATATGGAGATGGCTTACAATATGATCCTTGGGAAACCATGGATCCACGAGATAGATGTCGTTCCGCCAACCTTGCACCAAGTTATTAAATTTCCATCATCATGGGGAATATGTCAAATCCGTGGGGATCAACATACATCCAGAAGTATCAATTCTGTAGCAGATT
The DNA here is from genome assembly GCF_000393655.2 of Nicotiana sylvestris. Lineage (NCBI taxonomy): Eukaryota > Viridiplantae > Streptophyta > Magnoliopsida > Solanales > Solanaceae > Nicotiana > Nicotiana sylvestris. The sequence continues at coordinate 128,897,731 of NC_091062.1, read as the reverse complement.
CAAGTACGGGAAACGAAGAAAAATAGCAATTACAGAATCTAATTGAGGGTATCACAACACAAACCTCAACTGAACAAGGACGAACAGACATGGACTCAAGGCTAGATGTCATTCAAGAACCAAAAGAAAATGAAAATGTCAAAACAACGATTGAAGAACTGGAAGCTGTAATATTATTTGCACAATGGCCTGAAAGGAAAGTCTACGTAGGGGCCAATCTAAGCCAAGACATGAAAGGTAAGTTGATTGAATTTTTAAAAACTAACGTGGATTGTTTTGCTTGGTCCCACTCTGATATGACAGGAATACCACCGGAGGTAATGACTCACAAAATATTATCCCCCTGTCAAACAAAAGAAGAGAAAGCAAGGAACTTTCAAAAATCAAGTGATTCAAGATGAGGTTAAAAAATTATTAAAGATTGGATCTATCCGTGAGGTAAAGTATCCTAATTTGTTTTCCAATACTGTTGTGGTACCGAAAAAGAATGGGGAGTGGCAAGTTTGTGTAGATTACACAGACCTTAACAAAGCTTGTCCTAAAGATTCTTTTCCATTACCACATATAGATCAACTAATTGATGCTACCGCAGGACATGAATTGTTAAGCTTTTTAGATGCATATTTAGGATACAATCAGATCAAAATGGATCCAATAAATGAAGAAAAAACTTCATTTATAACAGACAGGGGGACTTACTGTTATAAAGTAATGCCTTTTGGTCTCAAAAATGCTGGTGCAACATATCAAAGACTAGTGACCAAAATGTTCCAAGAACATTTGGGAAAAATAATGAAGGTTTACATAGATGACATACTCGTTAAAACTCAACATTCAGGGGATCATATATCGCACTTGTCTGATACGTTTCAAGTCTTGTGGAAATTCAATATGAAATTAAATCCGGAGAAATGTGCATTCGATGTTGCATCAGGTAAGTTTTTGGGTTTTCTTGTTTCTAACTATGGTATTGAAGTGAATCCCACACAGATTAAGGCCATTGAAGAAATTCCTGACAAACTTACAATTAGAAAAAAAATGCAGAGGTTGACAGGAAGAATTGCAGCCTTGGGGAGATTCATTTCTGAATCATCAGAAAAATGCATTAAGTTCTTTTCAGCTCTTAGAAAGCAAGATCAGTTCGAATGGACTGAGGAACTCAAAAATTTGAAGGCATACCTGTCAAATCCGCCATTACTCGCAAAACCAAAGGCTGGGGAAAGATTGCTCATCTACCTTGTTGTCTCAGAAGTAGCGGTAAGTGTTGTTTTAGTCTGTGAAGACCAAGGTAAACAATCTCCAATCTATTATGTCAGCAAATCTTTATTAGATACGGAGACGTGGTATCCTCAGTTAGAAAAGCTAGCACTTGCATTAATCATGGCATCTAGAAAATTAAGGCCTTATTTTCAATGTCATCCTATCGTTGTAGTAACTGCTTATCCATTACACAATATATTACATAAGCATGAGTTGTCAGGTAGGTTAGCCAAATGGGCTATAGAATTAAGTGAATATGACATCGCATACCATCCTAGAACCGCGATAAAATCTCAAGTGTTAGCAGATTTTGTGGTTGATTTTAGCCAAGGAATGCAATTAGAAGCAGAAAAAGAATTACAAGTGTTCAATGGCTCTAATTCAGGAATTTGGACCTTATTCACTGATGGTTCCTCTAATGTGAAGGGTGCAGGCTTGGGAATTGTTTTGGTACCACCTAGGGGTGAAACCATTCGACAAGCCATTAAATATCATTCTATAACTAACAATAAGGCAGAGTATGAAGCTGTGATTGCAGGCTTAGAACTAGCATGAGAACTCGGCATTAATCAAATTGTGATCAAAAGCGATTCGCAGCTCGTAGTTAATCAAATGTTGGGGACTTATACGGCCAGGGAAGCACGGATGCAGCAGTACTTAGAGAAGGTATGGGATCTGGTCAGCAATTCCAAACTTGGAAAGTTATGCAAATATCAAGAGATAAAAATGTCGAGGCGGACGCCCTAGCCAATCTCGCATCTGCAATAGACGTGGCAGGCAATGAAAGTGCTTCCGTAATTCATTTGTTTCATTCAGTGCTCGATCCAGAAAAAAATAAGGTAAATTTTAATAACTTAACCTGGGATTGGAGGAACGAGATTGTTATTTTTTTGCAGTATGGAACCATCCCTGAAGACAAGAAAAAAGCTCACGCGCTTCGGAAAAAGGCTGCTCGATATTGTTTAAATCAAGACAATCTTTATCGAAAAATGTTCGGTGGACCCTTAGCAAGGTGTCGTGGGCCTTCACAGACAGAATATGTAATGAGAGAGATACATGAAGGGCATTGTGGAAATTACGCCGGAGGAAGATCACTGGTAAGAACCATGAATAAGGCAGGTTATTACTAGCCTAAATGGAAGAAGAAGCGGAAACTTTTGTGGCGAAATGTGATGAGTGCCAAAGATACGGTAATAACATGCATAGACCTGTGGAGTTGTTACATCCAGTCATTGCACCGTGGCCATTTATGAAATGGGGAATGGATATTGTGGGTCCACTACCACTAGCAAAAGCACAGGTAAAATTCTTGCTTGTACTTACTGACTATTTTACTAAATGGGTGGAAGCAAGAACATTCAAACAGGTGCGAAAAAAAGAAGTTAGAGATTTAATTTGGCGAAATATAATATGTCGATTAGGTGTGCCAAAGGAAATAGTGTGTGATAATGGCCCTCAATTTATAGGCGCACAAATTACAGAGTTTTTTCAGAGTTGGCAGATTAAAAGGATTACATCCACACCTTATCATCCGGTGGGTAATGGACAAGCTGATTCAACAAACAAAGTCATTATCAACAATTTAAAGAAGCGTTTGGAGGAATCCAAAGATAATTGGCCAGAATTGTTACCTGGTGTTTTATGGGAATACCGCACAACAACAAAAACAAGTACGGGAGAAACACCATTTTCATTGGTTTATGGAGCTGAAGCTTTAATTCTAGTTGAGATAGGAGAGCCATGCACAAGGTTTACACAAGCGTCAGAAGAGTCTAATGGCGAATAAATGCGCATAAATCTTGATCTACATAAAGGAAAAAGAGAAGCTGTATTAATAAGAATAGCAGCACAAAAGCAGGTCATAGAACGATACTACAATCGAAAAGCACGCCTAAAATTCTTCAAGATTGGGGACTTTGTGCTCAAAAAGGTTTTTCAATCTACGAAGGCAGCCAATGCGGGAAAATTAAGTCCAACCTGGGAAGGACCCTATAGGATTCATGATATCGCAGGGAAAGGAGCATACGAACCGGAAACGATGGATGGCAAGATATTGCCTTCACATTGAAATGTTGTTCATTTGAAGAGATACTATTTCTAAGGAATACCCACGGTCAGGTATCTATGTTTTAAAATTCTATTTTTGAATTGTTAAAATTTTACTAACGATTTTAGATGATAGGCAAAAAGCTAGCCCGTACTAAATGATGAGTCACGACCTGCAAGGCATGTGGAATATATTAAACTTCCCAGTCTAGGGTTACAATTATTCTGATAGAAATTCAAACGGGTTAAGCAGTCTTCATCTATAATCGCACCTCCGAGTCCCGTATGTTTTTCCTTTTCAGGGAAAAGACCAAATAAGAGGAACAATCAAGTGCTCGAGGATTCATACTTCAATGCTCAAACACTTGGGGGACTATATAATATACACAGGCATGTGTATAAAGAAGGCAAAAAAGATTGGAAAATAATCAAAGATCAAGCCTAAAAAGTTCACTCATTGAATGAGTCAAGTGCAGAGCAAAGTCACGAGCTAAGGCCAAAGAAAAACCTTACCAGAGTTAGGGTAAAGGCAATGTATTGAAACGGGATAAATAAAAACCTTATCATAGTTAGGGTACGGGCAATGTACTGAAACAAGTTATAAATAAAAACCTTGTGTCTAGTTAGGATAAAGGCAATGTACTGAAACGGGTTATAAATAAAAACCTTGTGTCTATTTTTCTTTTTTAAATCTGTTATAAGAAAAACAGATACGAGAAAGTTATAGATGTAATTCAAATACATGTTAAGTGTTATTCAAAACTAGATAAAGTTCAAATAAAAACTTGTCAAAGTTATTTCAAGAAATATGTGTATTCCTATTTCTATTATCGTATATTAACACCGTTATAAAGTTGAGACGTCTTCTTCATTAAGTGTCGAATATAAAAGGGCCCTCTTTTATAAAATTCATGATTAATTTAAGTATTCATGAAGTTAAGAGAAGCATTTTTGAAGAATAAAAATGCAAGTTATTCAGTAAGTCCTTAGAAATAAAGGAAAGAATAAACAAAACAGAATTTCAAATAGTAACGTAAACTTCTTAATATTAGAAAGTTTAGACTAAGTATGAACTTAGTCATAAACCAAAAATTGTTTATACATATTGCCCCATAAAAGGTCTGGGGACTTAAGTTTCTAAAACAAACCCTCAAATGAGACCAAGGGTTATAACCACATTTCACCAAAAAGAAAAAAAACACAACACAAAGGAGTTCAAATAAACTTTTCATTGATTTGATGAAGGGACTGAAGCAGCGGGCTCAAATTGGCTTGAAGGAGTGGGGATACCCGTATCAATTTCAACATTTTCAGAAGCTTCGACTACGGGAGAAGAAAAATCTTGGTTTTGCTGAGCCTTCTCAATAGTCTCTTTGATCTTGGCTAACTCAGATTCCAAGTTAAAATTCTCTTGGCTAGCTTCAACAAGGGTATCGCGGCGAGATTCAAAAACGCCCAACTCACTTCAATGGCAGATTTATCTTCAAAGATCTCGTAGTCTCTTTCCCAATCAACAATTTCATTTTTTAACTTTTCATTTTCAGCCAAGGCAGATTCATAAGAAGCTTGAAGAGAGGCGTGGGAATTTTCTAAAGAACAAACCTTATCAGAAGATACCCGGAGGTCTTCCTGAGTTTGGGTCAAATTTTGCACAAGTTCACCAGCATATGCTTCCTTCTCAGCCAAGAGAGCCTTCAACTCTCTGATCTCTTCACTTGCCTTAAAAAGCTTCTCGGAAAAAGAGGTTTCAAGACGAGCCTTCTCTTTATCTGCTTGACTTGAGGAAGCCTTTTCAACTGCCAATTCCGAAGTCAAGGCCCGCACCTGCTGCTCCAAGGTACTCTTACTTTCTTCTAAGAATTCCACATCAATCTGAAGACTTTCATACTGTTCCTTCCAATTATACGCCTCCAATTGATAATCACGCACTAACTGCTCTGAGAGAGTAACCCTTCTCATCATCTCCGTGCCGATGAGGTTGGCCTAAACAAAGAAGGGAAAGAGAAAAAAATGAGAATAATGAAGATAGAAAAATGGCAAAGTAAAACTTTGAAGAAAGGAATACCTTCAAAGAAGCATGCACTATGTCATTCATCAAGGTCAAAGAACTATGGTTGTCTAGCTTAGTTCTCTCAATAAGACCAATTAAAGGCTTTAGACACACGTCAGCTTGACCTGATTTCCTTAAAAGGTTACCCTAACCGGGGACTTCAATAGTAACTTGCCTCATAGCACCACTCCTACTTGAGGAACCAACCTCAGTACGATGAACGGGTGGAGGGGGAATTATTGAAGAAGGAATAGTAGAAGTAGTAAAAATAGCCTGGGGAGGAACGGAAACAGCCACGATCGGCAAGGAGGGAGTCACAGGAATGGGAGTAGAAAAAGAAGCCGGGGGTTCTTCATCAGAAATAAGACCTAAACTTTCACTACCAAACTCGCAGTCAAAAAGCTGCTCAACAGAATCATGAGCAGCAGCAGGAACATCATCAACATCATCAGGGGTCACTACCGGGGCTTCAGCAGACTTGGTAAGAGGAATAGAATGGTGAGGGGATGCTTCTGCTTCATCATCAAAAATAATACGTCTACGAGCCCGTGACCTTGTTATCAAGGAACCCCCATCTTCATCTTCTTCGGAGTCTTGGTCATCAACGACTTTTCTTTTCGATGAAGAGACCAAAATTATTTCTCGGGCCCTTTCCAAAGAAATACGAGAAGCCGCAACCGCCTCGGCACTAATCCCTCGAACTGCAAATCCTGATAGAAAGATGGATTAAAATCAGTTCAGGAAAAAGACACTGAGGAGTTAAATAAAAACTCTTAGTAAAAGAATTTTTCCTTACCATGAGTTTTTACTTTCCAACCAAACGGTGAGAAAGATTTTTCCAAGATCTACCCTCCACTGGGGCTATATTCAGCAACTTTCCTACCCAATCGCGGAAATTGGAAATTTCTTCAACAATTCCCATGGTTGCTGGAAAAGAAAAGTAAAATTAGAATAATAATCTTCAAAACTAAGGAAAAAGGTACGAGACAGTTACTGAAAAGAAGACTCACGTGCAAAATTCCACTTCTCAGGGAAGCGAACGTTCTCATCACCCACTAAACCAACAGTGGGGGCAGCAACAAACCTGGCATACCCCACGGTCTCTGTCATCTTCGGGACTAATCAGAACTCTTTTGCTCCTTGCTACTAGTGTAAAAACACCATTGCGAAAGAGTCTGGGGGAGTAAAGATGAATTAGATGGGAGAAAGTAAAAGGCACACTGACCATATTGCTCAAATGCCTCAAACAGGAAACAACCCTCCATACTATTGGGCCAATTTGACTTAAGCAAACATCGAAGAAACGACAAAACTCGAGAATAACAGGATCAATAGCAGGTCCTACTATGAAAAGGCATGTATATACAAAGGAAAATCCGGTTAAGTAGGAGGTGATTCTTTTATTTGGATTGGGAATAATGATAGTAAAGTCATGACTCCAATGACAGTCATTACGAACTAGAGAAATTAGACCTTCTGTGATCTGAGTTGGATAGATATCAGCACGATCTAAAGAGGACACTTGATTTCTCAAGGACTCCCTATCATTATAGAAAGATAGTTCAGCAGGAACTATTTCATCCACTGTGAGTTCACGAACAGGCTCAGAGGGATTTTTTCCTTTAGAAGAAGATCTTTGAGAAAAAGAATCTCTGGTTCTAAAAGCAGGACTGGAACCAGACGAAGGAAGAGAAGAACCATGCAGAGATGAAGATCCTAAATTACGAAGCATACCCCCTCTTCTACTCCTACTGGGGGCATTAGGGAAGCTATCAACTATGGGACCCATTTTGGGTTAGGGTTTGATGAAGACATGATAGTACGAGGAAGAAGCAAACAAAGATTCGAGAATCGGATATTCAAAGAACTTTATGTGGTAAAGACAAAGAAGAAAACTATATTTATACTGAGAAGCAACCATAAAAGAAAAAGGTACAATGATGGAAAGGTCATAATGAGAACTGACGCTTCATGATTAGTGAAGCTGTGGAAAAAAGCCCTAAAAAGCGTTGCAGAGTTGCAGAACCAGTAAAAGGGTGCCATGTGTGAAGAGCATTAAATGGAAGTGACAATTGAAGCGTCGATTATGTCAATAGCATTAATAGTGACAAAAATTCTCGCTTTAATGAATTTCACTTCCCAAATAATCAATTGATGAATAAATGGCAAGTGGGGGACTATCTGTATTGGGAAAAATTGAGTTTACATATTGAAGTGATTGAAAGATGACGTGTCATGACATGGAGGCTGGTCAAAGGATGATGATTAGCAAAGAGGCACGAGTTGCAACAGATACGAGCAGAGGTACATAAAGAGGCACGAACGGTTATCCAGAAGACTCAATGCTCGTACCTATTTAATCGAAAAATCAAGGAGAATAAATCTGACAGCACAAGAAAGTACAGATACAGTATTTAATAAGCATTAAATACTAAAAACGTTAGGGAATCTGTATTGAATCACAATGATTATGTAACGTGGCATTTAATGCCTTTAATTGTCTATAATGACCTTATTATGACAAAGGCATAACGTATAACTTGGAGATAGCTATGAAAGGAAGAGAATGGATCATTTGTAAGGATACGAAATACTATCTGAATACATTGGTTTACTTTGTTTTCTTCTGATTATCTTATTGTTGGCAAAATCATTTTCCTTTATTCATTCTTTGATTATCAGTAACCCGAGTTCTTTAAAATTAAGGCTTTAACCGAAATTTCACTTTTTAGTTAAACATATATATAATAGTTATTGAATTCTCTTAACTTCTTATTATGTTACTTTCTTATATTATGTATTCACTTACCGAAAATTCTAACTCCGCATGCTCAATATGTCCTTTTGCAACTCGAGTTCTTACCTGAAGTACAGTTTTTGCTCCGAAACCTAACCTACTTAAAGCTATACACTAAATGGGGCACACGTCAACCATTTTTGAACTCTTTTAGTTATCAGTCCTAACTCCTGACGTTGCCGTATTTATTCATGTAAACTTTGAATACTTTACCCAATCCCCCACAAACCTATTAAACCAACCTTTGGCAGGCTCTGGTTAATGTCATTTAATTTACTATTCCATTAAATGTTTTTGGTCTTCATCACGTTTCTCTTGAATGTTTGTTAGTTAGTACGTACTTTTCAGGTTTGTTTTTTAGTGTTATACTGACCCGCAGTTTTAGTTTTTAAGTATTATTCCCCCTGCTCCATTTTAATTGATTTTTTTGGTTTTTTTTACACATATTAAAAAATTTATTTTTTAGCATTAATTAACAATGAAATTGACCATATTAACTTAAGTTATTCATTGAAAATATAACAAATACTTTTGGACTCTTTATTCCAAGAGCAATTTTGCAAAAAAGAAGTTTATTCCTTTTTAATATCTGAAAAATCAAATATTGTGGACCACAAAAAGAAAGGCCAAAAAATCAATTAAAGTGGACCGGAGGGAGTACTGCCTTTGGTCCATACTATATTACTCTTTCCATTCACTTTTACTTGTCCACTATATTAAAAATATATTTTTACTTTTACTTGTCCTATAGTAAATCAAGAGAAAGACAATCTTTTTTCATGTTTTACCCTTAATTAACTACTCATTCCAAAATTATTTTTCCCAAAACTTTTGAAAATGCTATCATTATGGGTAAAATTATAAAATACAATACATACTTCATTTATTTATTCTTAAATGGAGAGCAAAATCAAAAGTGGATAAGTAAAAGTGAACGGAGGGAGTAGTTACTATAGTATAGTTATCTTTTCTAGTTTTTTTATGGCAAAACAAATTGAGACCTATTCAGCCAATAATAAGGTTTTACTCAATCCCAATTAGTTTAAGACTATAGCTGGATGGATAAGATCTTTTCATCCTTAATCAGATATACAAGGTTTGCTGTATTGGTAAAAAAATACATATGACACGTGGATTATCGATATGTTGACAAATGGCATTTGGATGAGATCAATAAGGAAGAATGATGGGCACGGTTAAAACACCTACGAAATTAATTACAAAAGATACCATATCTGACAACTTAAAAAGAAGAGATAAACACGGGATGCATGGAGACTAAAAGAGAGGAAGATTCTATGGCAGTTACACACATGGAAGAGGGATCAGCATAATCCCCGATTATACGCGATTGTTTATTATTACCATAACTGTTACGAATAGTATGAGTAACGGGCAATTAATGTGGTTAATGTTAATAACGGGCGGGAATTAAATGATGGAAAGCAATTACATATTGTATCCTTATTTAAGCGCCCCTTACCTTACTTTGTACGATCATCAAAAAATTCACAAATATATGCAATCAGTCTTTTACTTTTACTTCTTTGCTTGATTGAATATTCTTACTCGCCATTCTTGGGAGGAAACATCAATCATCAATAAAATTGCAATTACTTTTTACTCTTTGACATTTGAAAAGGTGAAGTAAACTTGGTTATTAGAAATCCGATTTATTCTAATATTAACTTTAACCACAAAAACTATTTATTAGTTAAACATTTATGCCTTAGATATAGAAAAAATCTGAGTGGAGCGTTTTCCCTTAAATAGACTTTACGCAATGCGAATTCAAATTACTCGAGATCCCAATGTAGGTTACAGATACCTAAGGGGAAATATAAAAAAATTATTTAGAACGGGGACGTACTTGAATAAGTAATTGATTAATGATTTAAAATAATTTCATAAGTACAATAATTTTGGCAATAATAAGTTGCTTGTACTTTTTTTGTTCTGAAGAAAACAAAAAGAAGTAGAAATTATGATTACAGCCGAAATAGTTATATGAGGCAGGAGCATATTTAATAACGTAGCCCGACTTATCTTAAAAAGTGTCGCACATATATTGTCATGCCAAGTATATTTCACAACGTTGCAAGTGGTGTATAATAAGGGGTCGAAATTAAATAGCATTAAATGTTAAAATTATGTTCATTAATGTTGGGAAATTTATGCTAGGCCAGTTTGGAAATTTTTAGGTAGCACAGTGAACCAGTGATCGCTGATACTCCCTTCGTCTCATATTAACAGTCGTGGTTACTAAAATTATTTATTTTAAATTATTTGTTATTGTAAAAGTTCAAGACAAAATTGATTATTTTTTTTCTTTTCTACCCTTAGTAACAATTGTTCTTGAAGAGGAGATGATACATGAATAGAATAAATATTCAATGAAGAGAGAGTATATCTTAAAATTTAAATAATGGTAGAATAGTCTAATCCCTTTCCTAATTAATATTTCTTAATGAGCGTGTAAAAAAGAAACAAGGCATATAATATGAGACAGAGGGAGTAGCAAATACCAACATTAAATAGTGCAAAGTCCTTTGTTCAATTTAGTTAGACATCATGAACAACTTATTTTTAGTACTATATTGAACAATTAAAAGGGAAGGAAGGGAATATCAGTTGGATATAATGTTGTGCGTGTTATGATGAATATCACATTATGGTGGATGTCTACTCTTCTTCCATGATCATCTAAAATGCTTAATGACATATTCAATGACATAATTTGTATGTTCAATGACATATTCCATGACATATTTTCTTCACTTTTTATGCCTATATAAATGCCTTGTAATAGATAGGAAAAAATACACAATTGAAGAAGAAAATCTCTTCATTCTCTCTATCTCTATTTCTTGTTCATGTTTTACTAAATTGCTTTTATTTTATAACACGTTATCAGCACGAAGCTCTAATTTTATTCTTAACTCCAGCTAAGTTGAACCATATTTTATTGAGGTATGTATCATTATAATCATTTTATTTATGGCAGTACATATATCATATGCTTAATTCTTACAACCTAAATTTTTCTTTGCAATTTTTGATAATTTACATCATTCATGTTGTTGTTCCCTTTTTCATATTTTTGTTTATCATGTTGTTTTTCACACCTGACACAATACCATTAAAAAAAATGTATGCATATGTATGTAGTGTATACATTATCTAGTCACTGCAACTAATAAAACGTTAAATTCTATATATATATATATATATCAATAATATAAAGTGAAATGAAACAATATATAGTTTTTATTTCATGGCATGAATAAAATGAAATAGTAGATTGCTAACATGATATAACTTTATTTTCATTTCTTTTACCTTAATCGATTTGTTTCATTAATTGTTTATTATTATAATTATTTCTCTAACTTATTCATCTTTTATGATAGTTTTCACTATGTCAAATTTATCAAAACTTGAATTTGTGGCACTTGACATCACCGGGAAGAACTATTTATCATGGGTCCTTGATGCTGAAATTCACCTTGACGCTAAAGGTCTTGGAAATACGATTATACAAGGAAATGAAGCATCAAATCAGGATAAAGCGAAGACCATGATTTTCCTTCGCCATCATTTACATGAAGGGTTAAAAACTGAATATTTAACAGTAAAAGATCCACTTGAATTATGGATTAATTTGAAGGATCGATATGACCACCTAAAACTTACGGTATTACCGAAAGCTCGGTATGAGTGGATACATTTAAGGTTGCAAGACTTTAAAACTGTAAGTGAGTATAATTCTGCTATCTTTAAAGTAAGTTCTCTATTAAAATTATGTGGAGACACTATCACAGATGAGGACTTATTGGAAAAAATATTTTCTACTTTTCACGCTTCAAATGTGGTGCTACAACAACAATACCGTGAAAAAGGTTTTAAGAAATATTCTGAGTTAATCACATGCCTACTTGTGGCTGAGCAGAATAATACTCTATTAATGAAAAATCATGAAGCTCGTCCCACTGGGTCAGCTCCATTTCCGGAAGTGAATGCTGTAGCAACATATGATAAGTTTGAAAGAAAACAAAATAATTACCGTGGTCGTGGACATGGTCGTAAACGTGGACGTGGCAGGGGGCGAAACAATTATCGTCATTATGGTGGAAATAAATTGGAGAACAATAAGGGTTCTCAAATTAATCATTCAAAAGGTAAAGCTAGTATGTGTCACCGATGTGGTATGAGAGGTCATTGGGCACGCATTTGTCGTACGCCAGAACATTTTGTCAAACTTTATCAAGCCTCCCTCAAGAAAAAAGAAAATAATGTGGAGGCACACTTGACCTTTCAAAATAATAATGATGAAGCAGGTCCCTCAAATAAATATGATTCTAAGGCACATCCTGCATATAAAGATGATGATTTTGAAGGCCTAACAAATATTACTCATTTAGAAGTTGGAGACTTCTTTGAGGATATTGACTGAAGAATGAATCATCTTACTGGGGAATGAAGTTATAAAAGTTGTTATGTTTATGTTTGCAACTAGTTTATTTTTTCTTGAGTGTATTTTCCTAATGCATCATGTGTTGCTAGTTTATATATTTCTAATGTATTTCTTAATGTTTTTTTTGCTTGTCTTTCATATTTCTTATGATGTATTATTTGTCTTTTTTTTTATGAAGAATATGAAAATTCCCCAGTCTTCAGTTGGACTCAAGATTAATAAAGATGATATATGTCTTCTGGATAGTGCTACAACACACACTATTTTAAAAGATAAGAGATATTTCTCTTATTTGGTAATGAAAGAAGCGAATGTTAATACAATATCCGGTAGTACAAGATTAATTGAAGGTTCTGGAAGAGCCAATTTATTACTACCAGGAGGAACAAATTTGGCTATTGATGAAGCACTATATTGTAGTAAATCTCAAAGAAACTTATTAAGTTTCAAAGATATTCGCCAAAATGGCTATCATATTGAGACTACAAATGATGAAAAGATTGAATATCTTTATATTACTACAATAACGTCCGGTAAGAAATATGTGCTTGAAATGTTACCCGCTTTTTCCTCCGGCTTATACTACACAAGTATTAGCAGGATTGAAACACATGTCGTAGTAAACAAGAAGTTTACTAATCAAGATAATTTTATTATTTGGCATGACCGGTTGGGCCATCCTGGTTCTAATATGATGCGTAAAATAATTGAGAATTCACATGGACATGCAATGAAGAATCAGAAAATTCTTCAATTTAAGGAATTCTCTTGTGCTGCATGTTCTCAAGGAAAATTAATTATTAGACCATCAACTATTAAAGTTAGGATGGAATCCCCTACATTTCTGGAACGTATACAAGGTGATATATGTGGGCCCATTCACCCTCCATGTGGACCATTCAAATATTATATGGTTTTGATAGATGCATCTACAAGATGGTCACATGTGTGCTTACTATCAACTCGCAATATGGCATTTGCGAGATTGTTGGCTCAAATAATAAAGCTAAGAGCACAATTTCCAGATTATGCAATTAAGACAATCCGTCTTGATAATGCTGGTGAGTTTACATCCCAAGCCTTTAATGATTATTGTATTTCAACTGGGATAACAATTGAGCATCCGGTTGCTCATGTTCATACACAAAATGGTCTAGCAGAATCATTGATCAAACGCCTCCAATTAATTGCTAGACCAATGCTTATGAGAACAAAACTTCCCATTTCAGTATGGGGTCATGCTATTTTGCACGCAACATCACTTGTGCGGATAAGGCCCACAAGTTATCATAAAGTCTCCCAATTGCAATTGGCTTTTGGTCAGGAGTCAAATATTTCTCATCTTAGGATCTTTGGTTGTGCGATATATGTTCCAATTGCTCCACCACAACGCACAAAGATGGGTCCTCAAAGAAGGTTGGAGATATATGTTGGATATGAATCTCCTTCAATTATAAAATATCTAGAGCCGATGACTGGAGATTTATTTATGGCATGATTTTCTGATTGCCATTTTGATGAATCAGTATATCCAACATTAGGGGGAGAAAATAAGCAGCTGAAAAAGAATATAGATTGGAATGCATTATCACTGTCTCATTTAGATCCTCGAACAAATCAATGTGAACAAGAGGTTCAAAAGATTATTCATTTGCAAAATATTACAAATCAATTGCCAGATGCATTCACTGACCTACCAAGGGTGACCAAGTCACATATTCCAGCTGCTAATGCTCCAATTCGAGTTGATATCCTGGCAGGACAATTAATTAAAGCAAATGAGTCTAAGCCATGCTTGAAACGTGGTAGACCAATCGGTTCTAAAGATAAAAATCCTCGAAAAAGAAAATGAGCAAATGATCAAAGTGAACATAACACGGAGGTAGTGACTCAAGAAGAGCCCCAAGACGTAACAAATAATAAGACCTTAGAGGAGGTCCAGGTACCTGAAAATAATGAAAATGAAGAGATATCAATAAGTTACGTCGAAATAATGTTGTTATCGATAACATTTTTGCTTATAATGTTGCTATTGAAATAATGCAACAAGATGAGGATCTTGAACCAAAATCTGTCAATGAATGTAGACAGAGAAATGATTGGCCAAAATGGAAAGACGCTATCCAGGCAGAGTTAACTTCACTTGGAAAACGTGAAGTCTTCGGACCCATAGTTCGAACACCTGAAGGCATAAAGCCAGTAGGGTATAAATGGGTTTTTGTGCGGAAACGAAATGATAAAAATGAAGTCGTTAGATATAAAGCACGACTTGTGGCATAAGGGTTTCCCCAAAGGCCTGGAATTGATTATATGGAGACATATTCTCCTGTAGTGGATGCTATCACCTTCAGGTATCTCATAAATATGGCAGTGCAAGAAAAACTTGATATGCATCTAATGGATGTTGTTACAGCCTATTTGTATGGATCATTAGACAACGAAATTTTTATGAAAGTACCTGAGGGATTTAAAGTGCCAGAAGCATATAAAAGTTTTCGAGAAACTTGTTCAATAAAGCTTCAGAAATCTTTATACGGATTGAAACAATCAGGTCGTATGTGGTACAATCGCCTGAGTGAATACCTGTTGAAAGAAGGGTACAAGAATGATCCAATTTGTCCTTGTGTCTTTATAAAAAGGTCTGGATCTGAATTTGTTATAATCGCTGTGTATGTTGATGATTTAAATATCATTGGAACTCCTGAGGAGCTTCCAAAAACAGTAGACTGTTTGAAGAAAGAATTTGAAATGAAAGATCTTGGAAAGACAAAATTTTGTCTTGGTCTACAAATTGAGTATATGAAAGATGGAATATTTGTCCATCAATCAACATACACCGAAAAGATTTTAAAGCGATTCTATATGGATAAAGCACATTCATTGAGTACCCCGATGGTTGTGAGATCACTTGATATAAAGAAAGATCCATTCCGACCTCATGAAAATGATGAAGAGCTTCTTGGTGCTGAAGTACCATATCTTAGTGCAATTGGGGCATTAATGTATCTTGCCAATAATTTCTGACCAGATATAGCTTTCTCAGTAAGTTTATTGTCAAGATTTAGTACTTCGCCAACACAAAGACACTGGAATGGTATTAAACATATATTCAGATACCTCCAAGGGACCATTGATATCGGTTTATTTTATTCAAACGAATCCAAGCCATCATTGATTGGTTATGCAGATGCAGGATATTTGTCTGATCCACACAAAGGTCAATCTCAGACAGGCTATTTATTGACAAGTGGAGGTACAGCCATATCATGGCGTTCGACAAAACAAACTATGGTTGCTACTTCTTCAAATCATGCAGAGATAATAGCCATTCACGAAGCAAGTCGAGAATGCGTTTGGTTAAGATCTATAACTCAACACATTCAGCAAACATGTGGTTTTTCTTCGAAAGAGAATATTCCAACAATATTGTATGAAGACAATGCTGCATGCATAGCTCAATTGAAAGGAGGATATATCAAAGGAGATAGAACAAAACACATTTCACCAAAATTCTTTTTCACTCATGATCTTCAGAAGAATGGTGAAATAGATGTACAACAAGTTCGTTCAAGTGATAATTTGGCTGATCTGTTCACTAAGGCATTACCAACCTCAATATTTGAAAAGCTGATATATAAGATTGGAATGCGTCGTCTTCGAGACATTAAGTGATTTTTCATCAGAGGGAGTAACTATACGCTGCACTCTTTTCCTTAACCAAAGTTTTGTCCCACTGAGTTTTCCTGGTAAGGTTTTTAATGAGGCAGCAAGCAATGCATATCATAAATAACTATGTACATCCCAATATTTTTTTTAGAGAGTTTTTAACGAGGCACATTATCTATGGACATCCAAGGGGGAGTGTTATGATGAATATCACATTATGGTGGATATCTACTCTTCTTCCATGATCTTCATCTAAAATGCTTAATGACATATTCAATAACATAATTTGTATGTTCAATGACATATTCCATGACATATTTTCTTCACTTTTTATGCCTATATAAAGACCTTGTAATAGATAGGAAAAAATACACAATTGAAGAAGAAAATCTCTTCATTCTCTCTATCTCTATTTCTTGTTCATGTTTTACTAAATTGCTTTTATTTTATAACAGTGCCAAAATTATTGTTCCTTACCCGCGGAAAAAAACTCCTTTTTTTCTTGAGATTTCTTATGAAAGAAAACTATTAGATTTTGTCAGTGACCTCCTCTTTATAGTGGACTTGAAATTGGTTTAATAATAATCTTTCACCAAATATTTGACTATTTTGACATGGAACATGAGTGAGGACACATTTGGTATAAAGGTCTTTATCCAAATCTTTATTTTAATTGGAAACTCTCCTTAGATCCCCACTAATAACTCCAAGGAAAACTAATTAACCAGAAATATAAGGGCAGGTTTATATCTTTTTCCTCAACAATTTCAGATCATCTCTGAAAACTTCTCTCATTTCCTAATTACTACTCCAATTGTTATTTTCTAACGAAGTCCTTGATGTCAAATATTTGTACCTGCTTAAGTTGTTAAGACTTGTCTTCCTGCCGTTTAGAATTTCCTAATGTTTGGGGTCGTTTCATGATTTTACAAGCAACGCGGGGTTGGCTTTGAGTTTCAATAGACTTTGGGGTTGGCCACCAAAACAATCCATTTCTCGTGGTATGACAGAAGTCTTATTCGATGTTAGTACGTTGATGAGTGAAAAATTATTATTTCTGAGTGTATACACACATATATATACTAGATTTCAACCGACTAGAAGCACATGAAACAATTTTGAGTCGTTAATAACATCATGGATCCTCTAAACATTAATTAAAGAAAAGAAATAACGGCAAACAGATAAACTAAATACTAAGCAAAAATATCCATTCCCTCCTGATATAACATAATTTCACATTGACAATCATCTTGTTTTGAACCCACACCACTAGTATATTGTAACGACTCGGCCGGTCGTTTTGAGAGTAATAGCTCTGATCTCCTATTTTCTGCTTTTTTCGTATTTTTTTCTGCTTATGTGATGTCACGACCCGGATTTTCCACCCTCGGGAGTCGTGATGGCGCCTACTAGTGAAAGCTAGGCAAACCAACCATTTGAACAATTTACCTTTTTCCTTTTTTTTAATCCTTTAATAATTATGAACCAACAATTTATAAACAACGGAATTTAAATAAGCAGAAGAAACAAATAAAACCATTTAAATAATTCCAATATAATTTGTTAAACAAAGACTACCCAGAACTGGTGTCACAACTTCACAAACGGTCTAGGAATACTACAAACAAGTTCCGAAAAATAAATACAACACTGTTTCTGAAATACGTAAATGAAACAGGATGAAAAGATAGAGGGAGACGCCAGGGCCTGCGGACGCCTGCAGGACTACCTTGGATCTCCGAATGAACTGAAGGCAGTAACCCCAAAGCTAAGGTCCAAAAGCTGCTGCACCGAGATCTGCACACAGTGCAGAGTGTAGTATCAGCACAACCGAACCCATGTGCTGGTAAGTGCCTAGCCTAACCTCGACGAAGTAGTGACAAGGCTAGGACCAGACTACCAAATAAACATGTGCAGTTAAATCATATACAACGGAAAATAAAAGTAGGAATGTACAGTTTAGAATGGGAGGGGGAAGCATGCTGCGGGGAACTATCAAATGATAACAGAAGAACAGCAGGTAAATACAAGGAACACCATAACTCAATTAACCACAAGAATCATAAATCAAACAGGTGCACTGCATCACCCTTCGTGCTTTTACTCTCGTCCTCACCATAAGAATCAATATAATTTGCACGGCATCACCCTTCGTGCTTTTACTCTTGCCCTCACCATAAAATCAATATAATCGGCACAGAATTGTACATCATGCGGCACGGCATCACCCTTCGGGTTTTTACACTCTTCCTCACAAAAATTATACACGGCATCACCTTTCGTGCTTTAACACTCTCTTACCAAAATAATGCACGTCATCACCCTTCATGCTTTAACACTCTTCCTCACCCAAACAACAATCACAAGCAATAAGGGCAAGGAAATAAATAAAATCACCATAAAATTCCGGCAAGGGAACAATAGTTCAACAATCAAATTCCGGCAAGAGAACAATATCAAAAGCATCAACATCCCAGCAAGGGAGATAACATTAAAAGCAACAACATCCCGGCAAGGGAGATAATATAATAATCCTCTTCTCTTTTTCACATTTACTTCACAATTCACTTCACAACTTGAGCCAATGCTCTATAAGGTTCAATTGCCAATTATACTTCCACAATTCATTGTACAACTTGAGCCAACACTCTTCAATATTCAAATACCATTATTACTTCCACAAGCTTTGTTTAACAATAGAAATCATCACATAAGGCATGAACAATACAAATGGAGTCACATTAATCATCGTATAAGACTCACAGGTATGCTTGACACCAACGTATAGATACTCGTCACCATGCCTATATGTCGTACTCAACAAATACACATAGAAAATAGGACACGACTCCTAATCCCTCTAGCTACGGTTAGACCAAACACTTACCTCGATGCCACAATCATAATTAAAGTCTCAACTATCGCTTTACCTCTTCATTCCACCACCAATTCGCTCGTATCTAGCCACAAGTTACTTAATTATATCAATAAATGCTAAGTGAATCAATTCCAATGCATGAAAATAGGTTTTCTAAAGTTTTTCCCAAAAAGTCAAAAATCTTCCCCAGCCCACATGGTCAAAACCCGAGGTTCGAATCAAAACCCGATTACTCATTCCCCCACGAACCCAAATACACAATTTGTTTTGAAATCGGACCTCAAATTGAGGTCCAAATCCCCAAAATTTGAAAAACTTAGGTTCTACCCAAAACACCCAATTTCCCCCATGAAAACCTTTGATTTTGAGTTGAAATTATGAGAAAAGATGTTAAAGATTAATAAAAACAAGTTAGAAATGACTTACAATCGATTTGGAAGAGTACTCTTTGAAAATCGCCCAAGAGTGTTTAGGTTTTGAACGGATTTGAAAAATGAAAGATTTTCGGCTAAGTCATGAATTTGCAGGTTGCAGATGTAGCAATTGCGAACCCTTCAGAAGACTGGTATCATCGTATTTGCGATTAATGTTCGCAATTACGAACTCGCTTTTGCAATGGGATTGTCGCATTTGCGACACTGAAGGATTCCAGGCCACTTCGCAAATGCGATGGGCCCTTCATATTTGCGATATCGTTTTTGCGATGACTACGTCGCATATGCGACCCCAAGGCAGACCAGGTCTTCTTCGCATTTGCGAGCCAGGCTTCGCATTTGCAAAGCCTGCAGACTTGCAACATACCAGCTAAAACCCTGCAACTTTCTAAGTCCAAATTTCACTCCGAGGCCTATCCAAAATTCACCCGATCCCTCGGAGCTCCAAACCAAACGTGCACACTAACCCAAAAATATTATACGGACTTGCTCGTGAAATCAAATAACCAAAATAACATCAACTATTATGAATTTAGCATCAAAATCAAAGAAAATCTCAAGAACTTTCAAAGTTTCAAATATTTCAATTAAGGTTCTGAATCACGTCATATGACCTCCGTTTCTTACCAAATTTTACAGTCTCAACTTAAATCACATATAAGACCTGTAACGGGCTCCGAAACCAAAATACGTGTCGGATACTATCAAATTTCAAACACATTTCATTTCCAAGAACTTATATATATTCCAGAAAGTAATTTTCTTTAAAAATTTATTTCTCGGGCTTGGGACCTCGGAATCCAATTCCAGGCATATGTCCAAGTCCCATATTTTCCTACGGACCCTCCGGGACCATCAAATCACGAGTCCGAGTCCGTTTACCCAAAATGTTTACTGAAGTCAACTTAAATTTACTTTAAAGGCAAAATTTATCATTTTTCATAGATTTTCACATAATGGCTTTCCGGCTACACGCCCGAACTACGCATGCAAATTGAGGTAAGACAGAAAGAGGTTTTTAAGGCCTTGGAACACAGAATTTATTTCTAAGACAAGTGATGACCTTTATGGGTCATCACATGTGACTTGCCAGGAGGTTTTATTTTTGGCTTCGGAGTGTTTTGAGACACTTAGTCCATAAAACGGAAGCTTAAGTCTTAGGATTTTGATTGTAGTCGAAATTATGTGAATACGAATCCGGAATAGAGTTTTGTTGATTCCATTAGCTCCGCTGGGTGATTTTGGACTTAGGGGCAGTCCGGACTGTGAATTGGAGGTCTGTAGCTGATTTAGGCTTGAAATGGCGAAAGCCGAATTTTTGGAGATTTGACCGGAAGTGAACTTTTTGATATCGGGGTCGACTTCCGATTCCGGAAGTTGGAGTAGGCCCATAATATTGAATATGACTTGTGTGCAAAATTTAAGGTCAATCAGACATGGTTTGATAGGTTTCATCATCGATTGTAGAAATTTAAAATTTAAAATTTATTAAGTTTGGATTGGAGGGTGATTCGTGTTTTTAGCATTGTTTGATGTAATTTGAAGTCTTGACTAAGTTCTTATGGTGTTTTGGTACTTGTTGGTATGTTTGGTTGGGGTCCCGGGGGCCTCGGGTGTGTTTCTGATGCTCAACGGATCATTTTAGGACTTGGGAAAATAGTAGAAAATCTGGTGTTTCTATTGCTGGTTTCCTTCATCGCGTTCGCGAGAGAGGTCTCGCATTCACGTAAGGCATCTGGGAGGCCAGCTGAAGTTGTTCTTCGAGTTCGCGAAGTTGGGGCCGCGTTCGTGAAGATTTGATCATCAGTGAATCGCTAACGCGTGAAGGGCATCGCGTTCGCGTAATAAAAATGGATCAGTTGGGACCACAAGGTTTTATTCTATGCATTCGCGTAGTGAGGAATGCGTTCGCGAAGCAATAGGTAGTGAAAACTACTCGTTCACGATGGGTCAATCGCATTCGCAAAAGAGAGATTTTTGGTCAGTGATTTTTGCTCAACGTGAACGTGAGGGTTTAACCGCGTTCGCGAAGAAGGAAGTACCTGGGCAGAATATAAATTTCAAAATCGAGGGTTTGACCATTTTTATCAAAACTTGAGTTTGGGAGCTTGGATTTGGACGAGATTTTGAGGAATTTTAAGAAGCATCGATTGGGTAATAATTCTATACTTGATTTTGCTTATACCCCTCCAATCTTTCATAATTCCACCTTTTAATTTTGGGTTTAGGTTGAAAATTTGAGAAAAATGGGAAAAAGTTCTTCAACTAAGATTTTGGGTTTTGATTGACATTTTGATATCGGATTTGGATAATTTTGGTATGAGTGAACTTGTGAGTGAATGTTTTTTCATATTTTGTGACTTTTACCCGATTCTGAGACGTGGGCCTGGGTCGACTTTTTACGGAGATTTTCGAATTTCTTATTAAAGTCTTGATTTTATTAATTAGATTAGTCTATTATAGTTATATTTATGATACGTAATTACTTTTGGCTAGATTTGGGTCATTCGGAGTCGGAGATTCGTGGAAAAGGCATTATTATAGAGTGATTGAGCATGGTTTGAGTAAGTGACTTGCCTAACCTTGTGTGGGGGAACTCCCCTTAGGATTTGGTACTGTTTTGATCTGTGAGCGTCATGTACGTGAAGCGACGAGTGCGTACACGAGCTATTTGTCGTAAAACTCCATTTTTCATTGAGTAATACTTTGTTTTCACTTTAATTGAGTTATACTAGCATGTGTAATTATTCTGTTTAGCCTAGAATAACATGTCTACGTGTCTTAAATGCTTATCTGAACTCTATGCAACATGCTTAGTGGATTTCCTGCTTCTTCCTTGAGTTGTACTTAGTCTAAACTGTAGGATTTCGTGTTGTAGCTGTTATTTCCATTGTTGAGCTGTGTATTTACTTTGGGACTACGGAACGGTATTCCGAGAGATCCCCTTGCACATTTACTTTTGGGACTACGAGACGGTATCTTAGGAGATCCCCTGTTGTTATTTTTGTACACTATACTATTATTTTTTCTGTGATTTCCTTTCTGTTGAATTTCAGTCTTTTATTATACTGTGATATTTTGTTCTACCTTAATTTTATATATATGTTTACCAGTAGGGACCTGACTTGACCTCGTCATTATTCGACCGAGTTTAGTCTTGGCACTTGCTAGGTAATGTTGTAGTGTACTCATGCTACTCTTCTGCATATGTTTTCGTGTGCAGATCTAGGTACCTCATACCAGCCTCGCTATTAGTTGTGTATTTGTTGCTGTTCCGGATACTTCAAGGTACTTCTTCCTGCATCCGCAGACCTTAGAGTCCCCCTCTATCCCTTTATGTTGTTCTTCCTTTATTTCTTCTAGTCATTGATGTATAGAATTAGTAAAATAGAAAATCTTAGAAGCTCGTGACTTATGATGTTCCGGATCTTGGGGAGAATTTGTGTATATTCAAGAGTGGTTATTGTATATGCCGAACGACACTTATATTAGTTGGTAAGTTCTGTTACAGTTAATTGTTAAATTTATGTTTTCATTTCATTATTCCGCAATGTTAGGCTTACCTAGTCATAAAGACTAGGTGCCGTCACGACATCTCACGGAGGAAGAATTTGGGTCGTGACAAGTTGGTATCAGATCTCTAGGTTCATAGGTGTCATGAGTCACAAGCAGATTTAGTAGAATCTCACGGATCGATACGAAGATGACTGTATTTATCTTCGGGAGGCTATGGAACTGTTAGGAAAATTTCACTTCTTTTGATTCCTCGTCGTGCGAAATTTGTTGACTTCGAAATTCTAAACTTATATCTTCTAGTATCTCACAGATGGTGAGGACACATATAGCCGGATCAGATGACCAAGCACCCGCACGCCCTGCTAGAGCCGCCAGAGGTTGGGGCAGGGGCCAAGGTAGAGGCCAAAGATGTCCGCGTGGTGCAGTAGAGCACCCGCATGAGCTGCCACAAAGGAGCCCCCAGTAGCTCCAGCTGGAGGGCAGACACCTGAGGTACCTGTTGCTGCACCAGCCCTCCAGGAGACTCTAGCCCAGTTTATGAGCATGTTCAGCACCCTAGCTCAGGCTGGATTGATTCCACTTGCTCTTGCCACATTTCGGGCTTGGGGAGGATCACAGACTCCTACCGCCCGCACCCTAGAGAAGCGGGTTCAGGTCTATCAGATTCTAGAGGTTATATCGGTGCCACATGTTGCCCCAGTTCAACCCGAGGGTAGGGCAACAGTTTCATAGGAGGAGCAGCGTAGGCTCTAAAGATATAAGAAGTACTACCCTCCTACTTTCAGTGGTTTGGCAACAGAGGATGCTCAGGGTTTTCTTGAGGAGGGCCACCGTATCCTCCGTACTATGGGCATAGCAGAGTCGAGTGGGATTTCTTTCACTGTGTTTTAGCTTAGGAGTAGCTTATCAGTGGTGGCATACTTATGAGTTGGGCAGTCCAACTAAGGCAGCTTCACTTACATGGACTCAGTTCTTGGATATATTTTTGAGCGAGTATGTTCCTAGAGCCTCAAAGATGTATGGAACGTCGAGTTTGAACAATTGCGCCAGGATGCAATGACTATGTCAGAGTATGCAGTTTGTTTAACTGATTTGGCTAGACATGTACTGACATTGGTTTCTACAATTCGAAATGGGTCCGTTAGTTTATCGAGGGGCTCCATCCCAGCATCAGGACTAGCAGGCCTGGGAGTTAGAGATGGATATTTCGTATTAATAGGCTGTGAGTATTTCTAAAAGAGTGAAGGGCATGCTTGTTCGGGAGAGGGAGGAGAGAGAGAGGCCAAGAGGTCTCGATATATTGTTTCTTATTCTGGTGCTCGTGCCCCAGTTGCAGTTCGACATGGTAGGGGCTATGTGAGTCACCCCGTTCAATCAGCTCTTATAGTTGCCAGTGGTATTCCGGCTACTCCTAGACTCCAGGATCCTTATTATGCATCACCAATATCTAGTGTGCCTCCTGCACGGGGTATTTCTGGCGGTTAGTCTAGCAGACCTGGCTCAAGCCAGCCATAGCATCCACACCCTCCCAGGTCTTGTTTTGAGTGTGGCTACACTCGCCATATGGTGAGGGATTGCCCCATACTTAGGAGGGGTGCACCTCTACACACTTCTCAGGTACCGCGTGCTCTACCAGGTCCTTAGGCTATTGTTACAGCACCAGTCACTACTCCACCTGCTCACCCAGCTCGAGATGAAGGTCGGGGAGGTCACCCTAGAGGTGGAAGCCAGGCTAGATATTATGCCCTTCATGCTCGTATAGAGGCAATTGCTTCCATCTCTATCATTACAGGTATTGTTCTGGTCTGTCATTACAGGTATTGTTCCGATCTGTCATAGAGATGTGTCGGTTCTATTCGATCCAGGCTCCACTTATTCCTATGTGTCATCTTATTTTGCTCTGTATTTGGGCATATCCCGTGATTCTATGGGTTCTCCTGTTTATATGTCTACACCTGTGGGAGATTTTGTTTTTGTTGAAAGTGTGTATCGGTTGTGTTTGATTGTTATTAGTGGTTTTGAGACCAGAGCCAATTTATTATTGCTCAGTATGGTAGATTTTGATATTATCTTGGGCATGGAATGGTTGTCGCCCCATTATGCTATTCTTGATTGTCACGCCAAGACAGTGACACTGACTATGCTAGGCTTACCGCAGTTAGAGTGGAGGGGTACCTTAGATTACACTTTCAGAAGAGTTATTTCATTTCTTAAAGCTCAATGAATGGTTGAAAAGGGGTGTGACGCATATCTAGATTATATGAGAGATGTCAGTATTGATACCCCTACAGTTGAGTCAGTCCTAGTAGTGAGGGATTTCCCTGATGTATTTCCAGCTGATCTTCCGGGCATGCCGCCCGACAGAGATATCGACTTTGGTATTTATTTGTTGTCGGGCACTCAGCTCATCTCTAGCGCCCGACAGTTTAATAGATTGGATATTTTTGAACCGAGTCGAATTTTGGCTTGTGTGGTATCCCAGTCTTCTCTTTATGATCGTATCAGGGAGCGTCAGTATGGTGACCCATATCTGCTCGTCCTTAAGGACACGGTTCAGCACGGTGATGCTAAGGAGGTCACTATTGGAGATGATGGTGCATTGAGGATGCAAGGCAGGTTATGTGTGCCCAATGTTGACGGATTATGTGAGTTGATTCTCCAAGAGGCTCACAGTTTATGGTACTCCATTCATCCAGGTAACACGAAGATGTATCCGGACTTAAGGCAGCATTATCGGTGGAGGAGAATGAAGAAGGACATAGTGGAATATGTAGCTTGGTGCCTAAATTGCCAGCAGGTGAAGTATGAGCATTAGTGGCCGGGTGGATTGCTTTAGAAGGTAGAGATTCCAGAGTGGAAATGGGAGCGGATCACTATGGATTTCATTGTTGGACTCACTATGGGTGATTGTGGACAGGCTGACCAAGTCAGCTCATTTCATTCTTTTAATGACTACCTGTTCTTTCGAGTAGCTGGCTCAAGTTTATATCCGCGAGATTGTCAGACTTCATGGAGTGCCGGTATCTATCATCTTAGAACGGGGTACGCAGTTTACATCACGATTCTGGAGGGTCGTACATCATGAGTTAGGTACTCGAGTGGAGTTGAGCACAATATTTCACCCTCAGATAGACGGACAGTCCGAGCGCACTATTCAGGTCCTAGAGGATATGCTCCGTGCATGTGTGATGTAGTTTGGAGGTTCTTGGGATCAGTTCTTTCCACTTGCGGAGTTTGCCTACAAAAACAGTTATCAGTCCAGCATTCAGATGGCACCGTATGAGGCTTTGTATGGTAAGTAGTGTCGATCCCTAGTGGTTTTGGTTCGAGCTGGGTGAGGCCAGCTTATTGGGTACAAACTTGGTCCAGGATGCCTTGGAAAAGGTTTAGGTAAATCGGGATAGACTTCGCACAGCCCAGTCCAGAAAAGTTATGCGGAGTAGAAGGTTCGCGATGCTGCATTCTTGGTTGTAGAGCGGGTCTTGCTCTGGGTTTTGCCTATGAAGGGCGTTATGAGGTTCAGAAAGAAGGGCAAGATGAGCCCAAGGTTTATTGGTTCATTCGAGGTGTTGCGGCGAGTTGGGGAGGTTGCATATGAGCTTGCCTTGCCTCCTAGTCTAGAAGGAGTTCATATGGTATTCCATGTTTCTATGCTCCGGAAGTATCACGGTGATCCGTCTCATGTGTTAGATTTTAGATCAGTCCAGTTAGATAAGGATCTATCTTATGTTGATGAGCCAGTGGCTATTTTGGACAGGCATGTTCGAAAGTTGAGGTCAAAGAACATTGTTTCGGTAAAGGTTCAGTGGAAGGGTCAGCCGGTCGAGGAGGCGACTTGGGAGACCGAGCAGGATATGCGCAGCCGTTATCCTTATCTTTTCACCACTTCAGGTATGTCTTTATGCTCGTTCGAAGACGAACGATTGTTTTAAGAGGGTGAGGATATAACGACCCAGCTGGTTGTTTTGAGAGTAGTAGCCCTGGTCCCTTATTTTCCACTTTTCCCGTATCTTTTTCTACTTATGTGACTTGCTAGGAGGCTTTATTTTTGGTTTCTGAGTGTTTTGGGACACTTAGTCCCTAAAACGGAAGCTTAAGTCTTAGGATTTTGATTGTAGTCGGAACTATGTGAATATGACTTCAGAATGGAGTTCTGTCGATTTCGTTAGCTCTATTGGGTGATTTTGGATATAGGGGCGTGTCCGGACTATGAATTGGAGGTTTGTAGCTGATTTAGTCTAGAAATGGCAAAAGTCGAATTTTTGGAGTTTTTGCTCGGAAGTGGACTTTTTGATATCGAGGTTGGATTCCGATTTCGGAAGTTGGAGTAGGTCCGAAATGTTGAATATGTCTTGTGTGCAAAATTTGAGGTCAATCGGACGTGGTTTGATAGGTTTCGACATCGGTTGGTTTCAAGTTCATTAAGTTTGGATTGGAGGGTGATTCGTGTTTTTAGTATTGTTTAATGTAATTTGATGGCTTGACTAAGTTCGTATGGTGTTTTGGACTTGTTAGTATGTTTGGTTGCGGTCCCGGGAGCCTAGGGTGTGTTTCGTATGCTCAACGGATCATTTTTTAACTTGAGAAAATTGCAGAAAATCTGGTGTTTCTGTTGCTGGTTTCCTTCATTGCGTTTGCGAGAGAGGTCTCGCATTCGCGTAAGGCATCTAGGAGGCCAACTGAAGTTGTTCTTCGAGTTCGCGAAGTTGGGGTTGCGATCGCGAAGGTTTGACCATCAGTTCATTGCAAACGCGTGAAGGGTATCGCGTTAGGGAAATGGAGCAGTTGGGACCCCAATGGTTATGTTCTATGCGTTCTCATAGTGAGGAATACGTTCGTGAAGCAATCGGCAGTGGAAACTATGCATTCGCGATGGGTCAGTGGCGTTCGCGAAAGAGAGATTTTTGGTTAGTGATTTTTTTCAACGCGAACGCTAGGGTTTGACCGCGTTCGCGAAGAAGGAAGTACCTGGGCAGAATATAAATTTCAAAATCGAGGGTTTGGCAATTTTTATCAAAACTTGAGTTTGGGAGCTCGGATTTGAACGAGATTTTGAGGGATTTTCAGAGGTATCGATCGGGTAATGATTCTACCTTGATTTTGGTTATATCTCTATAATCTATCATTAATTTCACCTTTTAATTTTGTGTTTGGGTTAAAAATTTGGGGAAAATGGGAAATAAGTTTTTCAATTAAGATTTTGGGTTTTGATTGAGATTTTGATATCGGATTTGGATAATTTTGGTACGAGTAAACTCGTGAGTGAATGTGTGTTTATAGTTTGTGACTTTTACCTGATTCCGAGACGTGAGCATGGGTCGACTTTTAGGGTTATTTTCAAATTTCTTATTAAAGTCTTGATTTTGTTAATTAGATTAGTCTATTCTAGTTATATGATATGTAATTGCTTTTGGCTAGATTTGAGCCATTCGGAGTCGAATATTCGTGGAAAAAGCATTGTTATCAAGTGATTGAGCTTGGTTCGAGGTAAGTGCCTTGCCTAACCTTGTGTGGGGGAACTCCTCTTAGGATTTGGTATTGTTGTGATATGTAAGCGCTGTGTACGTGAAGTGACGAGTGCGTACATATGCTATTTGTCGTAAAACTCCGTTTTTTCACTTTAATTGAGTTATACTAGCATGTGTAATTATCCTGTTTAGCCTAGAATAGCATGTCTACGTGTCTTAAATGCTTATATGAACTCTGTGCAGTATGCTTAGTGGATTTCCTGCTTCTTCCCTGACTTGTACTTATTCTAAACTGTAGGATTTCGTGATGTAGCTGTTATTTCCATTATTGAGCTGTGTATTTACTTTGGGACTACGGAACGGTATTCTGGGAGATCCCTACACATTTACTTTTGGGACTACGAGACGGTATCTCGGGAGATTCCCTGTTGTTATTTCTGTACACTTTACTGTTATGTTTTCTGTGATTTCCTTCCTGTTGAATTTCAGTCTTTTATTATACTGCGATATTTTGTGCTGCCTCAATTTTATATATATTTACCAGTAGGGCCCTGACCTGATCTCGTTACTACTCGACCGAGGTTAGACTTGGCACTTACTGTGTACCGTTATGGTGTACTCATGCTACTCTTCTACAGATGTTTTCGGGTGCAAATCCAGGTACCTCCTACCAGTCTCACTATTAGTTGCATATTTGTTGTTGTTCCGGAGACTTCAAGGTACATCTGCCCGTGTCTGCAGACCTCGGAGTCCCCCTCTCTCCCTTTATGTTGTTCTTCCTTTTTTTCTTCTAGTCCTTGATGTATAAGAACAGTTAGAGAGAAAATCTTAGAAGCTTGTGACTTATGATGTTTCGGGTCTTGGGGAGAATTTGTGTATATTCGAGAGTGGTTATTTTGTATGACGAGCGGCACTTATATCAGTTGTTAAGTTATTTGTTACAGTTAGTTGTTAAATTTATGTTTTCATTTTATTATTGCGCAATGTTAGGCTTACCTAGTTATAGAGACTAGGTGTTGTCACGACATCTAACGGAGGAAGGATTTGGGTCGTGACATATGTATAGCATCTTTACGCATCACATTTATTTAAATTCCAAGAACTAGGCATCTGTATTCCAGGGAACTTCAAAAACTGAAGTTGAATCTTTTACATGACCCTCATCCTCCGGGCTGGCTGTTAAGCACAAGTTAGAGTATTGATCTCCAGAAATGAAATGGTTTTACAGATGAATAGGCATTCACGACTGCAACAGTAGAGCTGAATACCAAAAACCATGTGATTTAGTTCATTGGTAACTTACAGGATAAACATAAAAAATCAACAGCAAATTACATGTAAAAATAGCAGAATAAGTAACATTCACAGTGACAGGCTTATCCATGCTAGTGTTCAATCCTCTAGAGCTTGTTGGCTGTCAAGTTCAGCTACATTATTAATTTACCAGGGAGCTAATTAAGGTTGACGTTTATTTCTGTTTCTTTGCTACTTTGCAGACTTGCAGTGCAGCAACTGCTCCCTAGCTAAGACCTCATTCAGCCCCTGTATGCGATAGGATAATCTGCAATAATTGATCGAATCTATTATGGGTTTATAACTTTACATGTCCATTATAACAGAGCCATAAGACCGCGCGCGCTAGTTCACATTTGAATACTACTCCCACAGTTACATTTGTAATGGTGCTCAATGCATAAGTTGAGCAGGCTTATTGCTTCTCTGCAGTCAGGTGAGAATTATATGTACAATGTGATACTATTGACAGGGTACTGCAATTATCAGAAAGAAAATGTTGCATACAATTCCTTAATAGTAATGTATTCAAATAAGCTGTAGGAAATATGAAAGTTCCGTTTGTTCACCAAATTTAACTTGTAAAAGAGCTATTCTGTTCTAGATACCTGATCAAATAAAGTATTATACTACTATTCATTCATGATCTTAAGCTTATCTACTCTGTAGCCCTTTTACATTCCATATCTCCTCTTGTTGCCACAAATTTCCACCATTGAACTTCAAGTAACTAAAATTACAACTTTGAAGAACATGTAGACGAACTTGTATAATACTAAATCCTCAAGTGTCAGTATGCAAATGAAGTTAACACTCACAACATGAAAATAACAAGGATATCAATAACAAGAAAGATGCAAAAAGAACATGTAGACGAACTTGTATTATAGTATTAGTTCACACATCATAATCAAATGATTAATGATGTTAATTTTGTTTGACCAGGAACACCCATATAGACATCAGACAAAGACTTTACTTCCATTCTCATTTCGGGAACCATCAAAGGGTGTATCAGATGTACATTCAACGATCGACATCATACAATCACTTAAGCTTCTTTTCAAGTCAAAGCTTGACAATCAGGTAGCACAGGAGGAAAGAGTTGAGATCGAAAATAAAAAGGCGTTAGAAGCCAATAAAGCAAATCTTGAGCGACGATAATCATACGATAAAACTACGAGAATATTATAATGGGGTTTGGTCAATTGACCTACATATGATAAAACTAATATAAAATAAAATCTAAAACTTGGAGAATAGTTTCCCCTAAACAAAATTGTCCTAAGTACTATAATATGATGTTATTGTTATATTTTTGTGTAAACAAAGAATTCTCAATTTATAGAGATCCACAACTTTTTCCTCCAAAAATAGGGATCTGTCAAATATTGAAGAGATCTATACTTAAAGTAAAAATCAATTAAGGTAAATTATTTTTCTTTTCTTCAAGAAAAGGTAAAAACTCTAACAGAAAGAAATAGCACAATTACCTTCTCTTTAACCGCTTCTTCTCTGTTCGAAATCTGCTGTTATTTCTTTCTGGGACATACGGTTCAACATCACTCACCAATTGCTGTTTCCATTAATTCAAACTGGGATGTAATTAGGAGCATAAGTAACAGCAAAACGAGTAGCATCATTCTTGACATCATTACAGACCACCCTCACACAACGTGGTCAATAATCCCACAAAGAGAACCAGGCATACCTTAAAACTAAAAATCACATTTCGAATATTGACAATAAAGCCCACCTTTACTATAGTCTAACGAACACAGATAGTGGTTCTACTTAACAAGCAAAAGCTGCATTTCATGGCAATTCAGCAAGGAAGTAATTATGAAAAAAAGGATAATTTACTTAAACCGGTTGAGGATATTTTACTTAAACCTAAAGTAAGTAAACAGAGAATTTAGAGTTGAATTATTTTCAAATTTAGAAATATGTCATTTATTTTGGAACAGACTAAAAAAGAAAGTAACTTATCTAATTTGAAACTGAGATAGTATCTCTTTTGGGTGCAAAAGCTCATTTTGATGAAAAGACATTTGCATCTAATAAGTCCTCTAAACCAAGAAATAAAAAGAGAAAATTAAAAAATATTAGCTTTATCACTTCTTCTAGAACAATTCAACATCCCATGAGAGTTTCTAAGGTTGAGCTAAGTGTAAATTAACTCCATTTTTCTTAACATATACACTGTTGAACTAGGTACAGGATTCATGGATATGTTGTCATGACATTGAAATAAATAGCTGCTACTAATTGACTTCATGAAATCGATATAATCGCATGCCATTGAATTTTCTGTTAGAAGATATTATCACAAATGTAACGCATCCTTTCTCCGAAGATAAGCGAGTTTTTTCAATTACAACGACAACAACAACAAAGTGACATTATTCGAAATTTGATTATTTATTTAATTGGAGTCGCCACTTGAAATAATTGTTATGGTGTCCCAAGTTACCGGTTTGTTTAAAATCTCAAATCGAGGAAATTGACTCTATTTTAAAGTCCGCGAAACACAGAAGATCGGGTAAGAAATTCTGTTAACCCGGGAGAAGGTATTAGGCATTCTCGGATTCCGTGGTTTCAAGACGATCGCGTTGATCATACCGGGCTTAATTAATTATTTAATTACGTATTTTTAGAACCTATGTGTATTTTACCTTTTACCGCTTTTAGTTATGGCGTTATGGATTTATCTTTGAAACGGATCACATGTGTGTACATCCGTTTTATTTAGTGCACTAAAATCATGTCACACGAACGTGTACACAATTAATTATGCTTTATTCATTATTAAGATGGTTTGGCCAAAACCGCGCGAACGCGTACCTTAATTTATTTTGGGAATCATCATTATGTCACGCAAACATGTACATAATCACGATAACAGATTGTAAGAGTGCCTAGAACATACTACGGATATTCATGAATCGTCTAATTTCCTAGAGTTCAAGGTTGCATGTGTGAACTCTAAGGGTTGTGGAATTTACGTGGATGAGGGACCATTGCTATAAAATAAATAGCTAAGTCTTGAAATATTAAAACTTGTTTGAATCCAATTTCTCGCACTACGTGAAAAGGTATGGCTGGTGGCTGAATTAAAGAAAAATTTGTTTGAAATTACCAAAAAGGGTGAGGGGATTCAACCAACAATATACGAGAGAGTCAATCCTCCTCAAAATGCAGATTGGAATGAGTGCTATATGAGAGAATGAGAGAGGGTGTAGGAAAATCTGTCAGCCCCTAAAAAATAGGGGAAAAGTATCTTTTTAATAGATTTTGGATAGCTGTTATGATGACCTTTTTGAAAGTAAATTCTGTGTTCCGAGGCATTAAAAACTTCTTTTTGTCTCACCTCGATTTGCATGAGCAATCCGGGCGCATTGCCGGAAAGCTTTTATGTGAAATAAGGAAATTAACCTTGAAAATGGATTAAAGTTGACTTTGGTCAACATTCTTGGTAAACGGACCCGGACCCGTGATCCGACAGTCTTGTAGGGTCCGTAGAAAAATATGGGACTGGAGTGTATGCCCGGAATCGAATTCCGAGGTCCCAAGCCCGAGAAAATAATTTTTAAAGAAAATTATTTGCTGGAAAATATAAAGGCTTTTAGATGTGAATTGAAATAATTTCTTGATGGTATCCGGCTTGTATCTTGGTTCCGGAGTCCGGTACAAGTTTAAAATAATAATCTGGTTGAATCTGTGGAATTTGATAAGAATCGGTGTTCGTTTAGTATAAAACGGACCTATAGTTGAGAAAATAGAGATTTCAATGTTCTTGAGTGATTTCATGAATTTGAGGTTTAATTCATAGTTGTTGATATTATTTTTGATGATTTGATTGCACGATCAAGTCCGTATGATATTTTTGGACTTGTGTGCATGTTTGGTTTAGAGCCCCGAGGGCTCGGGTGAGTTTTGGATAGGCCATAGAGTGAAATTAGACTTAGGAAAACTGCTGGTGTGTTGCAGGTCTGCAGGCTTCGCAATTGCGAAGAAATATCTCAATTGCGAAGATGGGCAGGGCAGGGAGACCTACGTATTTGCGAAGCTCAATGTCGGCAATGCGACTTCAGCAGGGATCGCAATTGCGAACGGTAGTTCGCATTTGCGAAGAAAGCAGGGCAGGCCTACCTTCGCATTTGCAAAACATGGGCCGCATTTGCGAACCTAACATCGCAAATGCGATATCTGCACCTGTGCAAATTATAACTTAGACGAAATTTCTTTATTTTTCAAACTCTCTCAAACCCTAAGCTCTCTTGGGCGATTTTCCAAAGAAACGTTTTTATCCAAATCATTAGTAAGTCATTTCTAACTCATTTTCTATAATCTATAACATCTTTTTACATGACTTCATTTCAAAATCAAGGGTTTTTCATGGGAAATTGGGTGATTTTGGGTAGAACTTAGGATTTTTAAATTTTGGGGATTTGGACCTCGATTCGAGGTCCGATTTCAAAACAAATTATATATTTGAGTTCGTGAGTGAATGAGTGATTGGGTTTTGGTTCGAACTTCGGGTTTTGACCAAGCGGGCCCGGGGTCGATTTTTGACTTTTTGGGGAAATCATTAGAAAACCTATTTTCATGCATTAGAACTGGTTTATTTAGCATTTACTAATGTTATTAGGTAAATTGTGGCTAGATACAAGTGGGTTGGTAGAGGAATCAAGAGGTAAAGCGATAGTTGAGGCTTGATTGTGTTCGTGGCATTGAGGTATGTGTTTGGTCTAACCTTAGCTTGAGGGAATAAGAGTTGTGGCCTTATTTGCTATGTGTAATTGTTGAGCACGACGTATAGGTATAGTGACGAGTATCTATACGTTGGTATCAAGCATGCCCATGAGTCTTATACTATGATTGTTGTGAATCTGTTATGTACTGTCCATGCTTAATATGATGAATATCAATGAGGAACAAGGCTTATGGAAGTATTCTTGGTAATTGAACATTGTAGAGCATTGGCTCAAGTTGAGATTTATGATGTGAAGTGATTGTGGAAATGAGGAAAGATTTATGATATTGTTTCCCTTGCCGAGATGTTATTGCTTATGATATTATTTCCCTTACCGGGATATTATTGTTATACCATTGTTCCCTTGCCGGGATTCTATTGTGATTTTTATTGATTCCCTTGCTCGAATTGCTTGTGATTGTTGCTTGGGTAAGGATGAGTGGAAAGCACGAAGGGTGATGCCGTGCGTGATATTTGTAAGTGCGTGTTAATGCACGAAGGGTGATGCCGTGCTGATATTGTGAATATAAAAGCACGAAGGGTGATGCCGTGCCGTGATATGAGTGATAATGCACGAAGGATAATGTCGTGCCATGATTATGTGAGGTAAAATCACGAAGGGTGATGCCGTGCCAAATCTATTGATTCTTATGGTGAGAACGAAAGTAAAAGCACGAAGGGTGATGCCATGCACTTGTTACTATTTTCCTTATTCTTGCTCATAATTGGATTTTGGTGTTCTTTGTGCTTCTCTACTGAAATTCTGTTAGTATTTGGTATCCCCCGCAGCTTGTTTCCCTCTTCCCAACTTTAACTGCTAGTTTCTTTCGTTATTATTTGCTATCTGTGATATAACTACACAGGTTTATTTGGTAGTCTTGTCCTAGCCTCGTTACTACTTAGCCGAGGTTAGGCTTGACACTTACCAATACATGGGGTCGGTTGTGCTGATACTACACTCTGCACTGTGTGCAGATCCCGGTGCTGGAGCATTTGGACCATAGAGAGGTTGCTGCCTTCAGTCCACCAGAGACCCGAGGTAGTCCTGCAGACGTCCGCAGGCCTTGGCATCTTGTAGCGGTACTTCATCACCACCCCGGTACTTCAGGATGCTCTGGTCTGTCTAGTGAGCCTTATGGAGATTGTCGCCCAGGCAGGCTTGCTTCTTGTAGCACCAGCCGTCTCTCAAGCTGGAGGAGGAGCCCAGACTCCTACTACTTGCACTCCAGAGCAGATGGCTTCCCAATTTCAGACTCCAGCAGCTCAGCCAGTTGGGGTAGTTCATCCGGATGTTGTGCCACAGACTAGTGAGGGGCCAGCTATGTCTGTTGATACCTTGTGGAGATTGGACAGGTTCACCAAGCTTTTTACTGCCACTTTTGGTGGTACATCTTCTGAGGATCCCCATGATTATTTGGACAAATGTCATGAGGTTCTACGGAACATGGGGATAGTGGAACCAATGGAGTCGACTTTGCTGCTTTTTGTCTGTCCGGATCTGCTAAGACTTGGTGGAGGGATTATTGTTTGGCTAGACCAGCTGGGTCCCCGGCTCTGACTTGGGATTAGTTTTCTCAGCTATTTCTGGAGAAGTTTCTTCCTATCACTCAGAGGGAGAACTATATGAGGCAGTTTGAGCATCTCCAGTAGGGTTCTATGACTGTCACTCAGTACGAGACCAGATTTATTGACTTGGCCCGTCATGCTCTACTTATACTTCCCACTGAGAGAGAGAGAGAGTGAGGAGGTATATTGAGGGACTCGTTCATCCCATTTGATTGCAGATGGCTAAGGAGACGAGGAGCGATATTTCCTTTTCAGGACGTGGCCAATGTGGCCAGAAGAGTTGAGATGGTTCTATCACAGGGAAGTAGTCAGGGGTCTGACAAGAGGCCTCGTCATTCGGGAAGGTTTAGTGGTGCCTCGTTAGGAGGCAGGGATTCTTTTGGTAGGGTCCATCCTTCTAGGCCATTTCATTCAACACTACAGGTTTCTCACGGTGCTCCAGGTGGCCGTAGTTCTCATATGTAGTATTCCAATCAGCTGCCCTACAGTGCACCGCTAGCTCCTATCAGTGCACCTCTGCTCTAGAGTTTTCAGGGTCGTCAGTCCCAACAGCCGAGGGCTTGTTATACTTGTGGCAACACGAGGCATATTGCTAGATTTTACCCTCAAGCACCGAGCAGCTCTTAGCATCAGGGTTCCCGTACCATGGTTCAGGCACCGAGTGTTCCACCGCCCGCTTAGCCAGCTAGTGATAAAGGTGGAGGTAAAGGTATTAGAGGTGGAGGTCAGGCCGCTAGAGGTGGAGGCCAGCTAGCAGGAGGCCATCCCAGAGATGTAGTTCAGAGTGGTGTGGCCCGGCCCCGATGTTATGCTCTTCCAGCCAGGCCAGAGGCTGAGGCCTCCGATTCAATTATCACAGGTACTGTTCTGGTTTGTAGTAGAGATGCTTCAGTTCTATTTGATCCAGGATCTATATACTCCTATGTGTCATCTTATTTTGCACCTTATTTGGTCATGCCTAGTGATTCCTTGAGTGCTCATGTATATGTGTCAACACCGGTGGGTAATTCTATTGTGGTAGATTGTGTCCATGTTCATGTATAGTTGTGATTGGGGGTCTTGAGACCCGAGTAGATCTATTACTTTTGGATATGGTGGATTTTGATGTCATATTGGGGATAGATTGGTTATCACCTTTCCACGCTATCTTGGACTGTCATGCCAAGACTGTGTACCTTAGCCTTGTCGGGGTTGCCTCGTTTAGAGTGGAGAGGGACTCCTGGTCGTTCCACTTGTGGGTTATCTCATATATGAAGGCTCGACGTATGGTTGATAAGGGATGTTTGGCCTATTTAGCGTATGTTCGTGATTCTAGTACTGAGGTTCTTTCTATGGATTCTGTGCTTGTTGTTCATGAGTTTCCGGAGGTATTTCCTTCAGACATGTCGGGGATGCCACCCGACAGGGATATTGACTTCTGCATTGATTTGGCTCTAGACACTCAGCCCATTTCTGTTCCACCATATCGTATGGCCCTGCCTGAGTTGAAAGAATTGAAGGAGCAGTTGCAAGACTTGCTTGATAAGGGCTTTATTAGACCTAGTGTCTTGCCTTGGGGTGCGTCAGTGTTGTTTGTTAAGAAGAAGGATGGATCGATGAGGATGTGTATATATTATCGGTAGTTGAACAAGGTCACAATCAAGAATAAGTATCCATTGTCGAGGATTGATGATTTGTTTGATCAGCTTCAGGGTGCCAAGGTATTTTCTAAGATTGATTTGAGATCTGGTTACCATTAGTTGAGGATTAGGGCATCCGATGTCCCTAAGATAGCTTTCCGCACTCGGTACAGGCATTATGAGTTCTTGGTGATGTCTTTCGGGTTGACAAATGCCCTAACAGCTTTCATGGATTTGATGAGCCGAGTGTTCAAGCCTTACTTGGATTCCTTCGTGATAGTCTTCATTGATGACATTTTGATCTATTCCCACAGCCGGGAGGAGCATGAACAACATTTGAGAGTTGTTCTTCAGACTTTGAGAGATAGTCAGTTGTATGCTAAGTTTCGAAGTGTGAGTTTTGGTTGGTATCAGTTGCTTTCTTGGGTTATATTGTATTAGTAGAGGGCATTCAAGTGGATTCGAAGAAGATAGAGGCAGTCAAGGACTAGCCTAGACCCGCATCAGCTACAGAGATCCGGAGTTTCTTAGGTTTGGTGGGATATTACCGTCAGTTTGTGGAGGGTTTTTCATTTATTGCAGCCCCGATGACCAGGTTGACCTAGAAGGTTGCCCAGTTCAGGTGGTCGGACGAGTGTGAGGCGAGCTTTCAGAAACTCAAGACAACTTTAACTACGACGCCGGTATTAGTACTGCATATAGGTTCAGAGCCATATACGGTGTATTGTGATGCTTCTCGTATTGGACTTGGTGCGGTATTGATGCAGGATGGTAAGATCATTGCGTATGCTTCGTGACAGTTGAAGATTCATGAGAAGAATTATCCAGTTCATGATTTAGAGTTAGCAACCATTGTCCACGCGCTGAAGATTTGGAGGCACTATTTATATGGCGTGTCATGTGAGGTGTTCACGGATCACAAGAGTCTGCAGTACTTGTTCAAGAAGAAGGAGCTAAATTTGAGGCAGAGAAAGTGGTTGGAGCTATTGAAAGACTATGATATCACCATCTTATATCATCCGGGGAAGGCCAATGTAGTGGCCGATGCTTTGAGTAGAAAGTCAGTCAGTATGGGCAGTCTTGCGTATATTCCGGTTGGTGAGAGACCGCTTACTTTGGATGTTCAGGATTTAGCCAATCAGTTCGTGAGGTTGGATTTTTATGAGCCCAGCTATGTGTTAGCTTGTACAATCGCCCATTCTTTATTATTTGATCGTATCGGAGATAAGCAATATGATGATCCTCATTTGTATG
The DNA here is from genome assembly GCF_000393655.2 of Nicotiana sylvestris. NCBI lineage: Eukaryota > Viridiplantae > Streptophyta > Magnoliopsida > Solanales > Solanaceae > Nicotiana > Nicotiana sylvestris. The sequence continues at coordinate 128,858,651 of NC_091062.1, read as the reverse complement.
TCCTTAGGGACATAGTGCGGCACGGTGGTGCCAAGCAGGTTACATTAGGAGAGGATGGAGTTCTGAGGATGCAGAGTCGAGTTTGTGTGCCTAATAAGGATGGACTTCGAGAGTTGATTCTAGAGAAAGCCCATAGTTCCCGGTACTCTATTCATCCGGGCACCTCTAAGATGTATCAGGATTTGCGGCAGTATTACTGGTGGAGAAGGATGAAGAAAGATATTGTTGCATATGTGGCTCGGTGTTTGAATTATCTGCAAGTAAAGTACGAGCATTAGAGACCTGGTGGTTTATTTCAGAATATTGAGATTCCTGAGTGGAAGTGGGAGCGTATCACTATGGACTTTGTTGTTGGACTCCCACAGACTCAGAGGAAGTTCGATGTAGTGTGGGTTATTGTTGATAGGCTGACCAAGTTAGCGCATTTCATTCCTGTGGCAATTTCCTGTTTTTTTGAGCGATTGGCAGAGATCTATATCCGAGAGATTTTTCGTCTTGATGATGTGCCCGTGTCTATCATTTCTGACCGAGGTACGCAGTTTACCTCACATTTCTGGAGGGCAGTTTAGCGTGAGTTAGGAACACGAGTCGAAAGAGCACAACATTTCATCCTCAGACGGATGGGCAGTCCGAGCGTACTATTTTGATTTTGGAGGATATGCTTTGAGCTTGTGTTATTGACTTCGGAGGTTCGTGGGATCAGTTCTTGCCATTAGCGGAGTTTGCCTACAACAACAACTATCAGTCAAGCATCCAAATGGCTCCTTATGAGGCATTATAAGGTAGATGGTGTTGGTCGCTGGTTGGATGGTTTGGGCCGGGAGAGGCTCGGTTGTTGGGTACGGATCTAGTACGGGATGCCTTGGACAAGGTTATGATCATTCAGGATAGGCTTCGTATAGCTCAGTCTAGGCAAAAGAGTTATGCTGACCATAAGGTTTGTGATGTGGCATTCATGGTCGGCAAGCGGGTGTTGCTTCGGGTGTCGCCTATGAAAGGCATGATGAGATTTGGGAAGAAGGGCAAGCTAAGCCCTAGATTCATTGGTCCTTTCGAGATTCTTGATCGAGTGGGAGAGGTGGCTTACAGACTTGCATTGCCGCCGAGTTTATCAGTCGTGCATCCAGTGTCTCATGTGTCCATGCTTCAGAAGTATCACGACGATCCATCCCACGTGTTAGACTTCAGCACTGTCCAGTCGGACAAGGACTTGTCCTATGAGGAGGAGCCAATAGCTACTCTAGATCGGCAGGTTCGTCAGTTGAGATCGAAAAGTATTCCTTCGGTTCGTGTTCAATGGAGGGGTCAACTTGTTGAGGCAGCGACCTGGGAGTCTGAGTCCGATATACGGAGCCGATATCCCCATCTTTTCTCCGACTCAAGTACTTTTCTTATGTCCGTTCGAGGACGAACTGTTGTTTTGGAAGTGGAGAATGTGATGGCCCAAAAGGTCATCACTCATTTTGAAAGTAAATTCTATGTTTCGAGGCCTTAAAAACCTATTTTTGTCTTACCTCAATTTGCATGCACAATCCGGGCGCATTGTCGAAAAGCTTTTATGTGAAATCTAAGTAAAATAAGGAAATTGACCTTTAAAATGGACTAAAGTTGACTTTGGTCAACATTCTTGGTAAACGGACTTGGACCCGTGATCTGACGGTCTCTAGGGTCCGTAGAAATATATGGGACTAGGGCGTATGCCCGAGATCGAATTCCGAGGTCCCAAACCCGAGAAAATAATTTTTAAAGAAAATTATTTGCTAAAAAATATAGAGGCTTTTATAAGTGAATTGATGTAATTTCTTGATGGTATCGGGCTTGTATCTTAATTCCGGAGCCTGGTACAAGTTTAAAATAATAATCTGGTTGAATCTGTGGAATTTTGTAAGAATCGGAGTTTGTTTGGTATAAAATGGACCTATAGATGAGAAAATAGAGATTTCAATATTCTTGAGTGATTTCATGAATTTGAGGTTTAATTTATAGTTGTTGATGTTATTTTGATGATTTGATCGCACGAGCAAGTCCGTATGATATTTTTGGACTTGCATGCATGTTTGGTTTAGAGCCCCGAGGGCTCGAATGAGTTTTGGATAGGCCACAGAGTGAAATTGGACATAGGAAAACTGCTGGTGTGTTGCAGGTCTGCAGACTTCGCAATTGCTAAGCCTGGCTCGCAAATGTGAGCTCGCATTTGCGAATAAATATCGCAATTGCGAAGATGGGCTGGGCAGGGGGGGACCTTCGCATTTGCGAAGCTCAATGTCGCAAATGCGACTTCAGTATGGATCGCAATTGCGAACAGTATTTTGCATTTGCGAAGAAAGCAGGGCAGGCCTACCTTCGCATTTGCGAAGCCTGGGCCGCATTTGCGAGTTCGCATTTGCGAACCTGACATCGCAAATGCGATATCTGCACCTGTGCAAATTATAACTTAGACGAAATTTCTTCATTTTTCAAACTCTCTCAAACCCAAAGCTCTCTTGGGCGATTTTCCAAAGAAAAGTTCTTCTCCAAATCATTAGTAAGTCATTTCTAACTCATTTTCTTCAATCCATTAACATCTTTTTACATGATTTCATTTCAAAATCAAGAGTTTTTTCATGGGAAATTGGGTGATTTTGGGTAGAACTTAGGATTTTCAAATTTTGGGGATTTGGACCTCGATTCGAGGTCCGATTTCAAAAAATATTATATATTTGAGTTCGTGGGTGATCGAGTTTTGGTTCGAACTTTGGGTTTTGACCAAGCGGGCCCAGGGTCGATTTGGGAAAATCATTAGAAAACCTATTTTCATGCATTAAAGTTGGTTTATTTAGCATTTACTAATATTATTAAGTAAATTGTGGCTAGATACAAGCGGGTTGGTGGTGGAGTCAAGAGGTAAAGCGGTAGTTGAGGCTTGATTGTGTTTGTGGCATTGAGGTAAGTGTTTGGTCTAACCTTAACTTGAGGGAATAAGAGTTGTGGCCTTATTTGCAATGTGTAATTTTTGAGTACGACGTATAGGTATGGTGACGAGTATCTATATGTTGGTGTAAAGCATGCTCGTGAGTCTTATACTATGATTGTTGTGAATCCGTTATGTATTGTCCATGCTTAATATGATGAATATCAATGTGGAACAAGGCTTATGGAAGTATTCTTGATAATTGAACATTGTAGAGCATTGGCTCAAGTTGAGATTTATAATGTGAAGTGATTGTGGAAATGAGGAGAGGTTTATGATATTGTTTCCCTTGCCGGGATGTTATTGCTTATGATATTGCTTCCCTTGTCGGGATGTTATTGCTTATGATATTGTTTCCCTTGCCGGGATATTATTGTTATACCATTGTTCTCTTACCGGGATTCTATTGTGCTTTTTATTGATTCCCTTGCCCGAATTGCTTTTGATTGTTGCTTGGGTAAGGATGAGTGGAAAGCACGAAGGGTGATGCCGTGCGTGATATTTGTGAGTGAGTGTTAATGCACGAAGGGTGATGTCGTGCCAATATTGTGAATATAAAAGCACGAAGGGTGATATTGTGCCATGATATGAGTGATAATGCACGAAGGATAATGCCGTGCCATGATTATGTGAGGCAAAAGCACGACGGGTGATGTCGTGCCGAATTTATTGATTCTTATGGTGAGAACGAGAGTAAAAGCACGAAGGGTGATTCTATGCACTTGTTACTGTTTTCCTTATTCTTGCTCACAATTGGATTTTAGTGTTCTTTGTGCTTCTCTACTGAAATTATGTTAGTATTTGGTATCCCCCGCAGCTTGTTTCCCCCTTCCCAACTTTAACTGCTAGTTTCTTTTGTTATTATTTGCTATCTGTGATATAACTGCACATGTTTATTTGGTAGTCTTGTCCTAGCCTCGTCACTACTTCGTCGAGGTTAGGCTCGACACTTACCAGCATACGAGGTCGGCTGTGCTGATACTACACTCTGCACTGTGTGCAGATCCCGGTGCTGGAGCATTTGGACCATAGAGAGGTTCCTGCCTTCAGTCCACCGGAGACTCGAGGTAGTCCTGCAGACGTCCGCAGGCCTTGGCGTCCCCTTCTATCTTTTCTATTCTGTTTTTTATGTATTTTAGAGACATACTTGTATTTCCATTCAGACCACTATTTATAGTATTCGTAGATGGTCCATGACATTGTGACATCAATTCTGGTAGAGTTGTATGTTGGATTTTATACTAGTTATTAGTTAAATTATTAGATTTCGTCTGCCGCATTTCTTTTATTATTATAGTTATTCCGTTTTTAATCACATATTAATTTGAAATTGTTAAACGGTTAAGGAAAAAGGGTAATAAAATCTGTAACACTTGGCTTGCCTAGCTTTCACGAATAGGTGCCATCACGACTCCTGAGGTGGGAAAATCGGGTCGTGACATCTGTCTTATTTCAATTATTCTTTTCTTTCTTTTTATACCTTTTTACTTTCTGTATTTACTCTTCAACCCTAACACCTGGCCATTTAATTTTCTTTCTTTGCAAATTAGCCACTCCTAGAAGTTTCCTAAATAACTAACTAAGATTCCCAAACTTTCATACCACCTTAACCCCCTTACATTTCTATTCTTTCAGATTTTGCTCCTAAAGCGAGCTCGAATTGGGCCTAATTTTGGGCCTTGTTCCTAGACCAATCTACACTTCTAGGTCCAAAGCAAAAATTAATCAAATCCCATAAAGCTTGTGCATCACTAATTGAATTTTGGAATTAATTCGAAATCAGAATTTGATCTCTAATAGACTAGAAACTTAGGTTAACCGAGTTCAAAGGCTAAGACAAATTAAACATACATAGGCATGCTCAGAAACTAATCAACAGAAAACAACAAATTCGGACTCGATTAGAATCATCAAACCAAACCAACCTAAAATGTAATTAAACCTAATTCAAAATTGCAATCAATTATCCAACAAAATATGCAAATCGGGCTTATTAACTAAGGCATAATCACAAAACAAAAAGAAGCTAATTAATATTTCTGGCATCAATAACCAACTAAACCATCATGGAGAGAAAGGAGAACGAGATATACCTCGACGAAACTCGAATTGGAATGACAAGGTTTCAAGGGCTCTAACCGGTCAGCAACTGATTGACCAAAATTAGACAACTTCAGAATGAACCAAAACCAACTTTAATTAATTGTTCTTGTTAAGAACAATAAATCAACGTAGGTTCAAGGTCAAAACGAGTTAAAATCACCAAGAAATCAGAAATGGGGAAAACTTAGGTTTTCTAGAATTTAGATGGAAAAATCAGGGAACCTTAGGGTGTTTTAGAGGAAATAAAGAGGAAATATAGGATGAGGAGGAGATGATAATTATGGGGTGAAGATTTGGGGCTATTTGGAGTGGTGTCGCCACCATGGGTGATTTTCGGCGGCGGCTTTGGGCGGAGGATGAGAGAGAGGAGAAGAAGGAGCCTGGGAAGGGTTTTGGGGGTAGGGGATTCTTGATTCGGACAGTTATAAGGGAATGGAGAATTGAGTTCCTGGTCGTTGGATCAACATTGAGGGAAGGCTAAGATTTGATCTAATTAACCTAATTTAAAATGACGTCATTTGGTTGTTAAAAGGCTGGACCGTTTTTGGAGTGAACTGGGGAAGGGATTTAGCAATCGGGCCATTCAAATGTTGGCCCAGTCCGGTTTGAAACTCAAAACAATCCCTTCTCCTTTCTTCTTCTCTTTCATTTTTAACCACTAATTAACTAACATAATATGTAAAACTTAAATTGCAAAATTAACCTATTTACTACTTTATCTAACAATTAATTAAGCTATGAATTACCAAAATAACTAATGTATTATTATTTTTGTGATTTTATATTTAGTAATGCAATTAACATGTGATTTAAGATCTAAAAATGCAAAGAATAAAATATAAAATATTTTTATTATTTTCATGATTTGCAATACTACTAAATATGCTAAAATGCAAATAAATGCCAAACAAATAAAATAGCAATAAAGAAAATTCCTAATCATAAAGGCAATTAAAACTATCTTAGAGTATTTTAGGCATGGGTCAAAAATTACGTGCTCACAGCTGCCCTCTTTGCTCGAGAACATGAAGAGTTTTTGGGCCAAAATAAAGTGAGCAATTATGAGCAAGTTTTTCTCGTTTGACACTCCATGGGAAGCATTTTGAAAATGTTTAATCGAACTTTGCTTCTGAGGTTGCCTACATATCCTTGGATATAAAGGAATCAGGTTAGTGTAGTTCTGGAAGCTTTGGTAGCTGGAACTACCGGGAAGCTGTGATTTCACTACTGTTGCTTCTTGTTGAACTCCTTATTACACCAAAATCAAAATGAAAAGAAACTAAACAAACCTATCAGCTATGAGTTACAAGATTCCTATCTAAAAATCTTCTGAAACTTGATCTTGAGTTTTGACTGGTCCTTCGTGCAGACTCTGATCTGAACATTGATGCTCGCTAGCTGCAGGTGTTAGTTCATTCTTTGATGGCTTTTCTGATGAAAATGGTAAATGCGATGCTTGTGACTCCAGTCATGTCTTGTGCAGTCCACACCGCTTCTGCATTTAGGATCCACTTCTTTTCTTTTCCTTTCTTTATTTTGGATTAAGACTTCTTCTTTTGGTCATCTCGAGGTAAAACTTGCTCAAACACCAAAACAAAACAAATGAACAAATTTTTTTTGCCCCAATTTTTACTAGAAAACTTTCGTGAGTTATTTGTAGCAAAGCTCTATACTACTTCATTATTGAAAGCGATAAAAGGTCGGGACTGGTGTACCTTGGGAAAACATGATTCTTTGGAAGTGGTGTACATTGATTGTCTAAATGATTCCTAAACTAAGGATTGGTGTACCTTATATTGGGAAAATGTGGCGAGGGAATGGTGTACCTTATATTAACAAAGATACTAGGGAATGGTGTACCCTACACTTAAGATCAGATTAACTAGGGAGTGGTATACCCTATGTTGGAAAACACAACTAGAGATTGGTGTACCTTAAATTGGTAAGGCGACTAGCGGGTGGTGACCCAATATCTAAACTAACATCAACTAGGGAGTGTAGACCCTATGTTGGAAAAGAAGACTAGGAAGCGGAGACCCTGTGTCAATAAAAACTAGAGAGTAGAGACCCAATGTCTAAAATAATATCAACTAGGGAGTGGAGACCCTATGTTGAAAAAGAAGACTAGAGAGTGGAGACCCTATATCTAAAATAACATCAACTAGGGAGTGGAGACCCTATGTTGGAAAAGCAGACTAGGGAGTAGAGACTCTATGTCTAAAATAATATCAACTAGGGAGTGAAGATCCTATGTTGGAAAAGGAGACTAGGGAGTGGATATCCTATGTCTAAAATAACATCAACTAGGGAGTGGAGACCCTATGTTGGAAAAGGAGATTAGGGAGTGGAGACCCTATGTCTAAAATAACATCAACTATGGAGTGGAGACCTTATGTTGGAAAAGAAGACTAGGGAGTGGAGACCCTATGTCTACCATAATTTTGAACTTTCTTTCTTTTATTTCTTCTTTTTATTAAGAGATTGTGTAAAATGCAGGAAATTTTTGGAAAAGACTTCCCTTTTGGAGTTGTTGCTGCAGAGCCATTTCTATCCCTCACGCAATTTCTTTTTGGTTGCGCCTACTTCTTGCAAGGTTTCTTTTGGATTACACTTGTTTCCTTCTTTTCAAACAAAGAACAATTGTTAGTTTGAAACGGTGGTTAGTTTTGTGGCCTTGAATGTTTCAGTCACTTGATCTCGGCCCGGCTTCTATGATGATGATTTCAATTAAAACTGGTTGCTTCCTGGATATCGATTGCATTTCTGGTCCCGGAGAACCTTTGGCTTTTCCAAAATTTTACCATAACAGTTGGTCACGTGGGACTTAACCATTTTAACATTATTTGGCCTTTGTGGGTATTTGACTTCTTTTGTTTGATTTTAACTTCAGAGCATTGGGGAACTTTTAGCTTTGCAAACCTTACCAAGACGGTTAGCCACTTGGGACTCAACCTCTGCAACTTTATTTGCCTTTATAGGTACTTCAATTTGGATTTTTACTTCCAAGAGTTTTTGATTTTGAAGCATCGGCTGCCATGGCCAGTCAAGGTCGACTTGATGCCCCTGCCAAGGCTGGGTGCCTCTTGAATATATCAGCTTGTGGAAAATAAAAGTTCTATAAATCAGTCTTGCCATCCCTTCTTTATCTTAGTTTTTGAAATAAAGTTAGACCGAAAGGGATTCAGAGAAAAACAAATAATAGAATGGAGAATAAGTTTAAACAAGAGGTATCCCTTGTGGGGAAAGGAAAGAAGGACTTATTTGGAGTACATGTGGACTTCAATAAACATGACATACCTTTTGGATTGGATGCCTGATCTGAGTCAACCATCCGACTTTCAGAAATTCATCACAACTTTTGCCTCGAAATCGAGAAACCTTCCCTAATACTGTGTCGATACCAATGGCTCTGAGGATTATCTTTTCAGTTAGTGGCGTGCTTTGCGGGTTTTCACTAGCTGACCTCTCTCATTTCTCTTCTCACCATTGCCTTATAGTGCTCTTTGCGAGTTTTTACTAACAAGACTCGCTCATTTCAATTTCTTTACTCCCGGTCACCTTACGGTGTCCGTGAGGATTTTCACTAATAAGACTCTCTCACTTTATTTCTCTCATAAGACTCTCTCATTTTGGTTGCATCAGATCCAAGTAACTCTATCATCCAATTATTGAACATTCTCGTCGATTGATCGGAAGAACTTAAAAAGGATTTAGGTACAAAGAATTTGAATTGAGTTACAACTTTGGAACATTTCAGGCGAAACCATTACCAAACCATTATAACATCTGCCCTAGTTTCGACCTTTTTTGGGGGAATGTGAATTTTTGTTTTGGTGTGACTGAACCCAGAGAAAGACTGCCTACGTATCCTTTAGGAATCAAGTCGAACATAGTTCAATCAACTTTGTTTTTGATTTTCTTTTCTTTTCTTTTCTTTCATTTTTCATTCATTTTCCTTTTTTCAGTTTTTTTCAACTTCCAGGTTCCAAAGAGGGTAATCGAAGAAAGGGAACCGGCTCAAAGGGTTTGCAAAAGGTTGATAGTGTTTGGGTAGCAATAAAAAAAGTCTTCTTCATCCCAATCGGAGCATACTAAGGCTTGCGAAAAAGGGTCAAACATAATACCTTTTGATCACATCTACATTGACAATGTCTCCCAAATACAGTGCTCCCTTGGGCAACAATCTTCTTATAATGTATGGGCCTTTTCAATTTGGAGCAAATTTTCCTTTGGCTTCTTCATGATGTGGGAGAATACGTCTCAGAACGAGTTGCCCCACTTCAAATTTTTTGGGCCGCACTTTTTTGTTGTAGGCATGGACTGTTCTTTGTTGGTACAACTGGCCTGGCAAACTGCGGCCATTCACTTTTCATCAATCATAGTCAATTGTTCCAACCGGGTTTTGACCCATTCATCATCCTCGATTTCGGCTTCAACAGTGATCCGAAGAGAGAGAATCTCAACTTCTACAGGTATTACGCCTTCAGTTCCATAAACCAATAAGTAGGGAGTGGCCCCAACTGATGTGCGGATGGTTGTGTGATATCCCAATATTGCAAAAGGCAACTTTTCATGCCATTGTCTAGAACCCTGAACTATTTTCCTAAGGATATTCTTGATGTTCTTGTTTGCCACTTCAACGGCGCCATTAGCTTTGGGCCGATAAGGGATAGAATTACGATGTGTAATTTTAAATTATTTGCATACCTCCCTCATCAAGTGGCTATTCATATTTGCAGCATTATCCGTAATGATAGTTTTAGGAATACCAAAACGACAAATAATGTTGGAATCCACGAAGTCCACCACTACTTTCTTGGTGACAACTTTGAAAGTGACTGCTTTGACCCACTTTTTGAAATAATCAATGGCAATCAAGATGAATATGTACCGTTTGAAGCTTTCGGCTCGATTGGCCCAATAACATCCATGCCCCCAGGCAACGAACATCCAAGGTGCTGGCATAGGATGTAACTCTAAAGGCGGTGCATGAATCAGGTCACTGTGCATCTGACACTGATGGCATTTTCAGACAAAGCTGAAACAATCTTTTTCCATGGTAATCCAATAATAACTTGACCGGAGGAATTTTTTTGCAAGGACATACCCGTTCATGTGAAGCCGACATACTCCCGAATGCACTTCGTTCATGATACTTTTAGGTTATCGAGAATATACGCACCTCAGAAGATTCAGATATGGAGTTCTTTTGTATAGGATCTCTCCACTCAAGAAGAAACTACTTGCAAGCCTTCTGATAGTTCTCTTTTGATCTCCACTGGCCTGCTCGGGATATTCTTTTGTTTTCAAAAACATTTTGATATCATGATACCATGGCTGACCATCTGGATCCATTTCAATTGCATTATAATAGTCATGTCTTTCTCGAACCTAGATTTCCAGCGGGTCAATATGAGCATTACCCGGGTATGGCAGCATTGAGGACAAAGTAGCTAGTGCGTCTAGTAGCTCATTGTGGAATTGGGGAATATAATTGAACTCGATGGACTTAAACCATTTATTGAGGTCTTCCACACATTTCTTATACCGGATGAGTTTGATGTCTCGAGTTTCCCACTCACCTTGGGTTTGCCGAATGATTAAATTAGAATTGCCCATGATCAAAAATTCTTGTACATCCAGATCAACTGCCATGTTCAAGCCCATGATGCAAGCTTTATCTCGGCGGTATTATTTGTACAAAAGAACTGGGTTGTGGCCGGATAGTGTTGACCTGTGGGCGAAATCAAAGTTGCCCCAATCCTTACGCCTTTTGCTTTTACGACCCCATCAAAGAACATTTTTCAGGCATTGGTGTTCTCTGGAATTACTTCAACTGAGTTTACTTCTTCGTCTAGAAAGTAAGTGCTTAAGAGTTGGTATTCATCATCGACCGGATTCTCAGCAAGATGATCCGCCAAGGCTTGGGCTTTCATTGTCGTGCGAGTGATATAGACAATGTCAAACTCGATGAGCAGGATCTGCCATTTTACTAACCTTCCAGTGGGCACTGGCTTTTGGAATATATACTTCAAAGGATCCATTCTGGTTATGAGATATGTGTGTAAGACAGCAAGTAATGTTTGAGCTTTTGGGTGACCCAAGTTAGGGCACAATAAGTTCTTTTCAATAAAGTGTACTTGGCTTCATAACTGGTGAACTTCTTGCTCAGATAATATATGGATTGTTCTCTCTTCTTGGTAACATCGTGTTGCCCTAGGACATAACCAAAAGAATTTCCAAGACCATCAGATACAAGAATAAAGATCTTCCTGGCTTGGGCGGAACAAACACTAGCGAATGTGATAGATATTCTTTGATTTTATCAAAAGCTTCTTGACACACATCTATCTATTTGATTGTTGCGTCTTTCTTTAACAGCTTGAATAAGGGTTCACAAGTGGTGGTAAGCTGAGCGATGAACCTTCTGAAGTAATTCTGTCTCCTAACAGACTCATAACCTTTTTCTTGCTCTTCGGAGGTGGCAAGTACCGAGTAGACTCTATCTTTGTTTGATCTAATTCAATACCCCTCCGACTGACTATAAACCCCAGAAGTTTCCCCGATGAAACTCCGAATGCACATTTAGCTAGGTTCAATTTCAAATCATATCTGCGCAGATGCTCAAATAATTTTCTCAGATCTCGCACATGGTCTTCTTGCTTTATGGATTGAATGATCACATCATCCACATATACCTCAGTCTCCTGATGCATCATGTAATGGAAAATGGCGGTCATAGCTCTCATGTAGGTCGCCTCAGCATTTTTCAAACCAAATGGTATGACCCTGTAATAGTAAGTGCCCTAAGGCATGGTAAAAGCAGTCTTTTCTGCATCTTCTTCATCCAACAGAACTTGGTGATACCCAGCATAACAATCCACAAAAGACTGTATCTCATGTTTAGCACAGTTGTCAACAAGAATGTGGATATTTGGCAACGGAAAATTGTCCTTGGGACTTGCCTTGTTTAGATCCCGATAATCCACACACACTCAGATTTTTCCATCTTTCTTTGGCACTGGAACCACATTGGCCAGCCATGTGGTGTATCGGACCACTCGAATCACACCAACTTTCAGTTGTTTGGTGACTTCTTCCTAGATCTTATCACTAATATTAGTTTTGAACTTTCTTTGCTTCTATTAGACGGGTGGATATCCGGGATAAATAGGCAATTTATGTACCACCAAATCAATGCTCAGCCCTGGAATATCATCATAAGACCATGCAAACGCGTTTTTGAATTCAAACAAAAGTTGGATTAAGGCATCTGTAGTTCTTTCATCAATGTGAATGTTTATCATCATTTCTCGGATCTCTTCTGAACTGCTCAAATTAACTGGCTCGATTTCATTTAAGTTTTTCTTTGGCTTATTCTCAAATTGTTTCAATTCTAATTTATTTGCCTAAAAGCCTCATCTTCATCATTAGGGCTACTTATCGGGCGGATTGGGCGGTTATTTACTCTTAAAGGTTTGTCTTATCGACTATTGGATTTTAAATGTATTAATCTGCTAGCCATCCGATAAAATATCAGACGGATTGGTATCAGTTTAGTTCTATTGGGCGGTTTATCGGCCTAATTCAATCTATATTGCACATGATGCTCTTTGAGTTCATAGCAGACTTACTTCCTTAGGACTTCGAAGCTGGAAAAGGAAGGACAGTAACTCATTATATCAGTAAGAACAAACTTTTGAAGTATATGTCATTTTGATGGATTGGAGAGCAGTGGTAATACAGAAACTTGGCATTACAAGATAAATAGAGGAACACGAAAAGTTTTAAATTTCTGCAGCATTGTCTAACAGAATATATACTCCTACTATATTCTTTTTTTTCTTTCTTTTCCTCTCTTTTCATTATTAGATTTGCCTTTTGTTCAGCGTGGAAACCAAAGATAGTACAAACAATAGAAGCATTAGCAAATATTGTCATTGGTGCAATGCAAAAAATGCATGAAATTTACAAACAGTAGAAGGCACTTGTTTTTACTTCATCCACTTCTTTTTCGACGTCTTTTCTTTGCCTTAGACTCCATAACCATCCTGTATCCATCTTCGTTGACAATTCTCACAAACCATTTTGGTCTCCCTGTTAAGAAAATGACACATCCCATAAACAATCCAAACACCATTCCACAATCATATCCTAATAGAGAATAGAGATAGAGTACTGGAAGTGGAAGAAAGGGTTTTTGATTATTTAATATATATATATATATATGGATAAAAATAAGTTATATATTTATATATATATTCTTAACGGGTTAACGGATTATCCGTTAAGAAAATTGAATAATCCGCCCCAAACTAATAAGCCATTAATAAAAAAAATCAATTTGTTCCCCGTCCATTAAACTATTAACCTGATACCAATAAGCCATTAAGCTTTGGGATTTGGGCATGAAGTTCGTAAGCATGCCATGTTATTAAAGTCCGCATTATTAGAATTGAAAAGAAAAAAGATTAAAAAAATAGCAAAATTAGAACAAAGTAAAAGAGACATCTATGGACGATGAAATATTGGTTCCATTTTATTGAATTAAAAGATCTGAGGGTTTACATCAGAATTAAAAGACAATAAAGTAAAACATTCGATTTACACCTTGAAAAAACTCGTAATGCAGAAAAGATGGCAAGACTGAAATACTGGGACTCCTGACTGACAGGGAATGGGGTAGCCTCTTAGTTCTGGAGCTTGATTCCAGTCCCATATACTGCACCTCGGCAAGGCTCGTGCCTTCCCCTGACTGGACCATGTGGGACTCATATAGCATTTGTTTCAAGGCTTCGCAGATATCATCGATTTCTTCAGCCGTGAAGGCCTCTTCTTCTTCTTCCACATACTTTGGTTTGACAAATGACTAGGCGAGATATGGAATGGGCTGGGACATGACCTACCCATTTTCTTTGCATTTGTCAGCCTATATTCTGTCGGCCTTTGTAGCTCGGAAGCCCAAACCAAAACATTCTCATTGACGATTGGGGAAATGGGCTCAGTAATGCCCTGTAGAGATACTCTGAGCCCCTTTCCGTGCTTGTACCCATTTTTAATCATTTGGGTGGCGACTATGATCAAAGCATTAGACAAGCAAGGTTGAGGTAGTGGGGCCCCTTCTTCAAATTGGTCAACGATCAGAATTTTGTAAGCTTGATACACAATGCACACACTGCCTTCCCTAGATTCAAGACACGAGACCGAGAGGTCCCGGTAGATGGATTGCTCGTCTTCTCTATAGACAACAATCTTTTGATTATCATATTCAAACTTGACCATTTGGTGAAGAGTGGAGGGAGGCAGTATGAATCCATGGTCTACCCAGGAGGAAATTATACGAGGTTTCTACGTCTAAAACTTTGAAGGTCACCTCAAAGTCCACAGGTCCAATAGTTAGAATCAGATCAATTTCTCCTATTGTGTCTCTCTTGACCCTATCAAAAGCTCATACACAGACAATGTTAGCCCGAATTCTTTCTGTTCCAATCTCCATTCTATAGAATGTTGAGAGAGGGAAAATATCTACCTAGGCCCACCATCTAACATCACTCTTTTCATATAGTAGCCCTCACATTTGGCAGTCAGGTGAACGGCTTTGTTGTAGGCAGCTCCCTCTGCGGGCAAATCATCACGGCTGAAGGAAATCTTATTGACCTCAAAAAAACGTTCGCACATCCTTACCAATTGTTCGACAGAAGTATCAACCGGGACATACGCTTTATTTAATGTTTTGAGGAGCACTTTTTGATGTTCATCCGAGCTCAGCAATAGAGATAAGAGTGAGACCTGGGAAGGAATCTTTCGGAGTTGGTTAATTATTGAGTACTCTGAAGTTTTCATCTTTCTAAAGAACTCTTCAACTTCTCATTGCTTACAGGCTTCTTGGATGGCATCTGTTTATCCCTATTCTGTTTGGACTTCTTTAGCTCTTCTGGGATATGGTACTTCCCAGACTGATTCATCTCATTCACTTCCCCCATAATTTCTTTCCCTTTGTATGTAACCATGATTCTGTTGTAGTTCCAAGGGACTATGGTAGGATCTTTCCTAAGACTCTATGGTGCGGGACTAGTAACCACGAGCTCAGTCAGCCTTGGTGAAATTACCGGCCCCCGCACCACATATATCCCATTTGGTACATATAATCTTGGTACATTCAATGTATCTTTCCTTTCATTGAACTTCTTGGGAGTGCTGAGGATAAGCTGTTCTTTTCTCGGGGCCTTAGGAACATAAAGAACCACGTTCTTGGCAGGTGTTGGCCCAATTTTTGTTTCAACTGCCTGAGGAATCGGAGCTAGTTTCTTTTCGGCTTTGGTTGGTTTTACCGCCACTTTAGACCTTGTCTCTGAACTGGCAATGACAACAATGGCTTTTAATGCGGGGTCAAACTATTTGTCATCACAAATCATGCCAATGTCCGGCCCTTTATTGTGAGCAGGTAATGGATTGTTGGTCACACTAGGGATCTCCTTGTCCCTTAGCACAATTCCTTTTTCTTCGATCAGGCCTTTGACTGCCCTATTGAGGGTCCAGCAATCTTCTTTATCATGGCCTTCTACTCTTGAATGGTATGCACATATGGTACCGGCCATATATGATAGGGACTCAAAATTTTTCTGATTGGGAGGCACATGTTGTAATAGACCCAGTTAGATTAACTTCTGAAGTAGACTAGAGTAAGATTCGCCAATAGGGGTGAAATTGTTTTTCCTAGGAGGCTATCTAGGGCATGGATTATGTTGGTGTGTATTTTCTGGTAGGCGAGGGTTATATGGAGCTTGGTAAGGATGGTTATTTTTTGGGGGTGGAGCTCGGGTGTGGTTGTAGTGCTGTTGGGGCCGTATGTATGGTTGCGTATTTATCACCTATAGTGAGGCGGTGCCATAAGCAGTATCTTGATGGGGATAATAGTGTTGTGGGGTTTGCGATGGTACATAAGAATGGTTAAATGATCGGCGAGGCCCCCTTGAACCAAGCCCTCATGGCTCCCTCCTCTCTCTTTTGGCGATTGGCCAAACCCCCTGAACCATTCTGGATGGCTTGTGAGGTAGCTTTCAAGGCGGCTTGACTCAATATCCAGCCAATTTTCAAACTGTTCTCGACCATCTCCCCAATCTTGATAGCTTCAACAAATGGCTTGCCCGTAGCGGACATCATATTCTGGAAGTAATCTGCCTCTTGGGCCTGTAGAAAAACTGTAACCATTTCTACTTCGTCCATTAGAGGTTTTACCTTGGCTGCTTTCTCACTCCATTTGACGACATATTAACGAAAACTCTCTGTGGTTTTCTTTTTCAAGTTGGGCATGTAGTTTCTGTCGGGAGCGATGTCTACATTATATTGGAATATTTGGACAAAATATCGGGCCAAATCGTCCCACACATGCCAATGGGTGATTTCTTGATTCATGTACCACTCGGAAGCAATTCCGGTTAGGCTTTCTCCGAAATAGGCCATCAGAAGCTCTTCTTTTCCACCAACCCCTCTCAGTTGATTGTAGTATCTTTTTAAATGGGCAATCGAATCTCCGTGCCTGTCATACTTTTAAAACTTCAGCATTTCAAGTTGATTGTCGTAAATGAATATTGGGGAACATGCACAACTCCATATAGGAGACACTTTTGTGGCCACTTAGGCCTTACATGTTTTTCAAGCTCTGTTCCAAGCATTTCATCTTCTGAACCATTTCTTCCTGCTCGAGATTTTTAACTGTTCTTTTTGGCTCAATCGGAAACTCGTACTATGGTTATTAGGCGTACGAGTCCGGAGTGACATGAGTCATATCAGGTTGAAATTGCGGTCCTTGGAAGGTGAATGTTGGGGGTTCAAAGCATGGCCTGGGCCATAGTTGGTTGTGTCATGGTGAAGACCGGTGGTGCGGAGAATAATGTTGAAGGTGCCTTAAAAAATGGTGCCTGGGTGTGAATTACATAAGGTATCCCGGTAAATTTGGATGATTTAGTAGGGTACCCACATGGGATAAACGGGTTTGCCATAGGGATGTTGGTGGCTCCACCCGCCCTTAGGGAATCCAAGGATTGCACTTGGTGGTTCCCTACCATTAGACCAGGCGTCCCGCATTTCCAACATGTAGAGAAGCAACATCTTATTTTCTTCGACAGTTGCCAATTCAAGTTGTGAAATAACCAGTGTAGGTCTATCCTTAGGATCGATCATGCAAAGATTTCTTTCCAGAGGCCATTGGAACCTTTCCTTTGGATCTTGTAAAATAGGGATGAGAAGCCAGATTACCAACAAAACCAACTACCTGAATAGAACATGGCTAATTTGCACACACAACAACCTTGTTAGTTTTGAGATATTTAACAGATAGGAAATCGCACATTGGGATGCAATGCACCTGAACAATTAAATGCCTCTACCATGTGTTTGCAACGGCTGCGTGTTTCATCCCAGCTCTCACTATCTCTTTTCCACTCTTTTTTTTTCTCATTTGTTTTGTCATTCCTGGTTTTTCTCTTGTTGTCGTCACTCCTGGTTTTTCTCTTTGCTTTTATTTATATATTTTTTTCAATATTTCTCTTTCTCTCTTCTTTTTTTCGGTTTTCGCTTAGACTAATTATGGCTATGATCACATCCAATGGGGATTGCTTACGTATCATGACACCACATGAATCAAACCATTACATAGTTCAAGGGAATAAATGCAAAAATGAAAGCAAAGAATTTTGGGGCGGGGGGGGGAGGGGGGGTTTAAATATTTCATTAACAAATCTTTTTGGTTTTTCCATTATAAGACTCGAAGACATTGATAACTGACTTAAAAGGAAAATATATAGACTCAAAGCAGAATAACGACATACTTGAAATGGACGAAAGGACAAACAGACTTGACGCAAGGAAAAAGTAAAATACAGACTCAACGACTGAACAATCAAGAACACAGACAAGCCTCAAATGTTATTCCGGTAGTTCTGGTGACTTTAGTTGGTCTTGGTGTGAGCCTGCTTGTAAGCTCTTCCTGAAGGAACTCTAGGTCGGCCATGACCTGGTGAGCGAAAGACAGCACTGAAGCAAAGAACATAGCTCGATTCATATTCTCACATTCATTACATTTCATGGCAGTGTAGTCAGCTATTTCTTTGATTCTAAGCTTAATATCGCCCTTCTCTTGTAGCAAGCATCCAATCTGTTACTCCAAAACTTCCACTATTTGCATGGCCTCGTTGTTTTAGTTTTGCAAAATCAACACACTCTCTTCCAATTTGTTGATCAAGGCATATCAATGCTCCATCTCTATCCTGAAATCTTTCACTTATTGTCTCATTTTGTTTTCGAAAATGGCCAACACTTTCCTCAAGACCGCGACTTCTCTGTCATAACGTTTCTTCTCCTGGTGAGCTAACCTTATCTATTCTTCTCCATCTTCCCCAACTGGACCATCCTTGCCTAAGCTTTTGCCAAATCTTTCTCGGCCTTTGTCAGGTCGGCCGCATAGTCATGCACTTTTTGCCTCAAGTTTCTCATGATTTTTTAATCCCTTTCATTTCTTACCGGCGTCTCAGCGGCTATTCTTATTTCCCAGAGTTGGGATCGGAGCGCCTCGTTCTCACGGGTCAGACTTTTCTTTTCACCTTCAGCCTCTTGCGCTTGTAAATTATTCTCAAATTTGAGGTTTCTCAGCTTTTCTTCTAGGGTGTGGATGGTTGCTTGGTATCCCTTTTCTTTTTCTCCCCATGCCAACCGTTCTCGGATTTTATCATCAAAATCCTGCACATGCGGCCTTTTGGCGGGCCTTTCGGGCTCAAGCTCTAGCTCATCATCCACGCGAGACCTTTTCCCGAAACACATAAGATAAACTGGGTTTACCTCACCTCTCGCAGGATCTGGCACTTGGGTATCATCTTTCAAGTACTGACAGCCATTCCAAAATTGTTGGATTAAAGCCTCGGGGAGTGGAGCTTCTGGGTGTAGCTCGATGACTTGGACACTCAAGTCTTCATTCTCGTACACCACTTGGTATCTTCCAAACTGTCTTATAACTCTCTACGGTGCGTTCGGTTGGACACTTCTCAAACCCATAAACAACAAATACCTTTTCAAAGTCGACATGTGTATTACTTTCCTTACCGAGAGCCATCCCAAAGTCCTCTCAATTTGACTTGCGTTCAAAGATCTTAGGTGGGATATCCAGGCTTCCACCCTTTTTTGAGAGTTGTAATCTTTTGCTCTTTCCTCGTAACTCCTGATAAAGTTGTTCTTGCTCGAGCCATAACTCATGAATTTTGGGTTATGATGGAGATGCTCAATCAACCACATCTACAACAAAATATTGCGCCCTTCGAAGAATTTTGCCCAGAATTTACACAACGTCAATGTCCGATAAATTTCTGACAAAATAATCGGGGCAAGAGTGTAATGCTCTTTGGTAGTGAGAACCTGTGCAATTTTGGCTACGCGGATATCAATCGTCAGAACTTCATTTGGTAAGACCATAATTCCCAAAAACGCCACTATGAAAGAGAAGCGACAGTGAATTTGCCATGTCCTTGTTCTACTTGTTGTTTAGACCATTTTCATGCATTTCGTAACCATTTGAATGCCCAAACCTGGAGTACAGTAAATAAAAAGGAACAACATTCTTTGTCTACATTGTTTTTTCTGATTTGCTTACTAATATTTGAAAGATCAAAGAATCGATGCATAGAGAGAGTCCTTGGGAATATGAGTTGCTGGTGTCTCAAATTCCTGTCGAAACATGAATACCCAGCTATTTCTTCTAAGGTAGGAGTAAGCTCAAAATTCAAGAAACGGAAAACATTGTGAACGGGATCTTAGAAGGTTTCTAGGGCTTCAATCAAAGCGTCTCATGGTTTAACTTTCATGATATCTGTAACGGCGCCCAAATGCTTCGTTACCCAATCTTGACAATATTTCCCTAAGTCATACCACCACATCTGAAGCTGCAGTGGAGCCTGATCTACAACTGTTAATGGTGGGTTCTGGACAGTACTCATTTTGTACATGTGGATGGTTAGGGTTAGCATTAACACTAGTTCCAAAAGACAAACCAACATTTTTTTTTCAAATCAATCTTTCAATTTTCTAAAGAAAACCAAAGGGAGAGTGACTATTTATGCAATATCAGCCCAAAGCAAAGGTGGTTATTTTGCAATAATGACCCCTTCGCACTTTCAAGGAAAGTTTTGAGGCCGGGGAAAGGCACTATGGCAAAAGTGATGCCCAATGACAGACACATCCGTTCTTGCGAGAATAGCTCTTCGACAATTTTAGAGATGTTCTAAGGCTATTCCGATAGAAACGGCTCAAGGTTGCAACCAAAGCTGAATCGGCTTACTTATTTGACCAAAACACTAGACACATTTTATTTTATTTTTTGGCTATTTTTACAAAAGTGGGGCCGAACCCTATGAAAGTTGCCTACGTATCTCACATCCGCTGAGAATCAGACCTGCGTAGTTCGGTTAGTTTTGGCACAACAGGAAAAATATAACTTTTGAAAATATTGGCTCATTTTGAAATGACTTTTCTTTTTCTCTTTTTTTTTTCAAAATTTTGGCAGATGTTTCAGGAGTTTTCAAATACCGGGATTTTAGAAACCGGATAAATCTCATCTCTCCTACCTCTTACTTCTACTTTTTTCTCAAAATTCTATATTTATTCTAGCAGCTGGTCAACATGCAAACCAGATCAAACAAAATGCACAAATAGCACGTAGGATGCATTAGGATGGTCATTTATTTCTAGGTACACTTGTTCTAGACAGACCCAACCCATGTGTTGAATCCCCAAAGTCAAATGCACGTGATGCAAACATACGTTCCTACTAGGGATCCGACATGAGGCTATGTTATTCTAAGTTTAAAATCCCGAGGGTGTGTTTTAGATCTGGCTTACCCAAGCGGACAGCTCGAGCCGAGGTGGGGGTAATGTACCAGGAGCACGAAAGTATACCCGGCCTAGTTGCTGATCAAGCCTCGTTATATTTGGTCTGACCTCTAACAGAACAGTGGGCCACACGTACGTGCGCACCATAATTTTATAAGACTTGGAAAGGAGGAGTAAGAAGACAGTTTAATACAGTTCAAATAATATCAAAGCGGTAAATGAGCGACAATTAGCACATTAGGCCCACAAACACAATAATATCAACAATCAATAAAGCCAAGTATAGATCACATTAACAAGCTCAAATTCTGAACCCTGAACCAGAGATTCTGGGTTCGATCCTCATCAGAGTCGTCAGAGCTGTCACACCTCCTTTTTCCGAAGATAAGGAAATTTTCCAATTAAAGTAATATTATTCGAAATGGGATTATTTATTTAATTGGATTCACCACTTGGAATAGTTGTTATGGTGTCCCAAGTCACCAGTTTGTTTTAAAACCCCAAATCAAGGAAATTGACTCTGTTTTAAAGTCCGCGAAATACAAAAGACCGGGTAAGAAATTTTGTTAAACCAGGAGAAGGTATTAGGCATTCCGGGATTCCATGGGTTTAGCACAATCACTTTGATCGTACCTGGCTTAATTAATTATTTAAATACGTATTTTTAGAACCTATGCGTATTTTACCTTTTACCGCTTTTAGTTATGGCGGTATGGATTTATCTTTGAAACGGATCACATGTGTGTAAATTCGTTTTATTTAGTGTGTTAAAATCACGTCACGTGTACGTATACACATTAAATCACGCTTTATAAATTATTAAGATGATTTAACCAAAGCCGCGCGAGCGCGTACCTTGATTTATTTTGAGAATCATAATTATGTCACGCGAACTTGTGCATAATAACGATAATAGATTGTAAGCGTGCCTAAAGCTTACTACGGATATTCATGAATCGTCTAATTTCCTAGAGTTCAAGGTTGCATGTGTGAAGTTTAAGGGTTATGGAATTTATGTGGATATATGAGGGTCCATTGCTATAAAATAGCCAAGTCTTGAAATATTAAAACTTGTTTGAATCTTTGCTCACACTACGTGAAAAAGTTCGGGTGGTGGCTGAATTAAAGAAAAAATTTGTTTGAAATGTTATGAGAGTATGAATGGTTTTTTTTCGTTTTAATGAAGAAAGAAGAAAAAAAAGACTTACATCATTAATTGATTTGATCATTTTATGGACCCAGTCATCATTTCTTAGATTATCAAAAAGGGTGAGGGTATTCAACCAATAATGTATGAGAGAAATAATTGGTGCTTTACTTATTTAGATCAGTGTCTTGATTTTAAATTAATTAAAGGATTATAGTTTGAGACTAGAAACAGTTTACATATTAGCAAATTATGGGCTTGAAATAAAGCCCAAGACGTCTTCAATCTCTAAAAGAAAACACTAATTTTGCAGAAATTCTCAAAGGCAGACTAATTTTAGTCAACATTCTAATCATATTAATTCACGGTAATGTCTTTCATTTAAAACCAGCCTTGAATAAGGTAAAAATAAAAAATGGCAGCTGTTAACTTTGACAGAACAATGCAGTAAAAAGAACTCTTGATAAATAGCTATCACCAAGTGTATAGATTGCTAACATAAGACATCTGCTCAAATAATTTGAACTTAAGCAAATCTTATGAGGCTAGGAAAATAGTGTCATCTTGACCAACAAATACGACTATAAGCATGCAGAGTATAAAATAAGGAGCTGCTGAACATTTAACATTAAATTAGAGGCCAACACAGAAGAATACAGTAGCAGACTTATCATTTTACACACTATAAGGAAACTTGTATATCAATTTCAGGCCTAGATCTACTAATTCTAAGTAGAATAAGAAACTAGAAAAAAGAAGTAAAAAGAATAAAAAGCTTGAAAGAACATAAGAATTAAGAACTGAATATGACTGATTCCATCAATTTCACAATACTCATATATCCTCCACATAGGCATGTTTCATATCCAATTTATAGTCCAAGGTTCAAAAGAGGTACCTGATTGCAATGAATCAAAGAAAAATCAGAAAATAAATCTCTGAAAGTGCAGAATATCAACAGGAAAATAACTTCAATTCAACAGCAAAATCCCAGCAGCTCAACAAAGAAAAATACAGAAAACAAATGAAACAAAGGCAAGGCTAAACCTCTGTTTTTTATTTATTTATTTTATTTAAAAAATATGTATTTTTTAACTTCTTTGAGGTGAGAAGATGCATGAAAAAGAAATCAGAGATGAAAGAGGAGTCAATTTGTGTGTGAGATGAGGTAATATCTCTCTGAAAAATGCAGAATGAATAGTGTCTAAAAATGCAGAAATCCCTGTGGAGAAGAGAGTCAATCCTCTTCAAAATGCAGATCGGAATGTGTGTTATATGAGAGAATGAGAGATGGCGTAGGAGAATCTGTCAGCCCCTAAAAAAAGGGGAAAAATATCTTTTTAACAGATTTTGGACAGCTGTCCTATTCCAATTATTCTTTTCTTTCTCTTTACGCATTTTTACTTTCTGTATTTACTCTTCAATCCTAACACCTAGCAATTTAATTTTTTTTTTATTGCAAATTAGCCACTCCTAGAAGCTTCCTAAATAACTAACTAAGATTCCCAAACCTTCATACCCTCTTAGCCCCCTTACGTTTCTATTCTTACAGATTTTGCTCCTAAAGCCAGCTTGAATTGGGCCTAATTCTGAGCCTTGTTCCTAGCCCAATCTACACTCCTAGGTCTAAAGCAAAAATTAATCAGATCTCACAAAGCTTGTGCATCACTAATTGAATTTTGGAATTCATTCAAAATCAGAATTTGATCTCTAATAGACTAGAAACTTAGAATTAACAGAGTTCAAAGGCGAAGACAAAATTAAACACACATAGGCATGCTCAGAAACTAATCAACAAAAAACAGCAAATTCAGACTAGATTAGAATCATCAAACCAAACCAACCTAAAATGTAATTAACCTAATTCAAAATTGTAATCAATTATCCAACAAAATATGCAAATCAGGTTTATTAACTAATGCGTAATCACACACAAAAAAAGCTAATTAACATTTCTGGCATCAATAACCAACTAAACTGTCATGAAGAGAAAGGAGAACGAGATGTACCTAGACGGAACTCGAATTGGAATGACAAGGTTTCAAGGGCTCTAATTGGTCAGCAACTGATTGACCAAAATCCGACGGCTTCGGAATGAACCAAAACCAACGTCAATCAATTGTTCTTGTTAAGAACAATCGATCGACGTAGGTTCTAGGTCAAAACGAGTTGAAATCGCCAAAGAAATCAGAAAAGAGGAAAAGATAGGTTTTCTGGAATTTAGATCTAAAAATCGGGGAACCCTAGGGTGTTTTGGAGGAAATTAAGAGGAAATATAGGATGATGAGGAGGTGGGGATTGTCGGGCGAAGATTTGGGGGTGTTTGGAGTGGTGCCTCCACCGTGGGCGATTTCCGGCTACGGCTTTGGGCGGAGGATGAGAGAGAGGAGAAGAAGGTATCTAGGAAGGGTTTTGGGGGTAGGGGTTCTTGATTCAGACAGTTATAAGGGAATGGGGAATTGAGTTCCTGGCCGTTGGATCAACATTGAGGGACGGCTAAGATTTGATCTAATCAACCTAATCTAAAATGACGTCGTTTGGTTGTTGAAAAGGCTGGACCGATTTTGGAGTGGACTGGGGCGGGTATTTAGCAATTGGGCCGTTCAAATGTTGGCCCAGTCTGGTTTGAAACTCAAAACAGCCACTACAAAAGCGTTTGGCGACGGATTTTAGTGACAAGCCATATTCCGTAGCTAAATAACGACGGATTAACGACGAATTGTAATGTTTGTCGCCAAATAAGCTACAAAAGATTTAGTATCAAATATAGCAATGGATTAGCGATGAAATTTTATATCCGTCGCTAAAAAATAGGCGCTAAAAATTGGCGCCTTTATTTACCTACAAAATTAGCGACGAAAGTGGGGCGACAAACATTATTAAAATATAGCGACGAATTTAACGACAAAGTAACTTTGTCGTTGCGTTTATTTTACTTATCAAAACATTTCAAATTTAATTGCGACGGAAATTCCCTCGTTGGATTCGTAAAAATAATTTTGCCCAAGTTATTATCAGCAATAGAATTATTTCCGTAGCTATTTCCGTCGCTAGTTCTTTTTAAAATTAAAATTTATCCAGGGCACAAATCTACTTACAGACTTACGTTCTCTTTCTATCAAACTCACCCACTTTCTCTCATCTTCAATAATGTAAGATTCTTGCTTCAAATACAACAAATTGATTATGAATCTACGGCTCAAATACAATGGGAACATAGATATCCAATGGAGAATAGAAGAAATTTAGAAATTGGGCAAAATTTTTTGCTGTATAACTT
Organism: Nicotiana sylvestris; assembly: GCF_000393655.2. Classification (NCBI taxonomy): domain Eukaryota; kingdom Viridiplantae; phylum Streptophyta; class Magnoliopsida; order Solanales; family Solanaceae; genus Nicotiana; species Nicotiana sylvestris. The sequence continues at coordinate 128,833,295 of NC_091062.1, read as the reverse complement.
TTGTGTTTGTTGACCCTCGTTCATTCCCGGGCATGTTTGCTGCTCCGCAAGATTTTCAGATGAAACCCTTATTTTTACAATTTTTGCACTTTGTCTACATCATTATTCTTATCTTTGTCCAGGTAAATTTTCTGTTATTTTGTTTTTGTTTTTCTTTCTTTCCATTTAATTATGTTGAGGAATTTTGATATGGTAATTCTTATTTGACCGATACCTTGATTTTCATACTTTTGGGTCAATAATAAATTCATATGACTTTAGGGTTTAGATTTCACTATTTTTTATTAGAGATTTACCCTAATAATAAATTGATATGATATGATATGTTCAAGAGTCAACATGGTTGTTGTTGGAGCCCACGCTGTCATGGCCAATGGTGGGGTTATTGCACCTATTGGAATGAACATGGTGGCTCTAGCAGCTCAAAGGCGTGCTGTTCCTTTTGTTGTTCTTGCAGGCACTCACAAGGTATTTTAGCTTCACTAAGGCACTGGTCTGAAGGGTCAGACCAATACCTTAGTGATAGGCCTTTGCAAAAGCATGGAGGAGGACTTGAGCACAACGAAACATATTATGGTTCCTGTTACGGTGCTGAAGGGTCAGATGATGAAGCCTATCGAAAGAAAGGTTGGGCATTGTCAAACCTAGATATTTTTGACCAGGTATGTTTCTATATTGGCAGGTATATTGTCAGTTGATCATCGAAGGAGTTACATGTCTTGTGTGGGTGTCTTTTCTCTCCAAATTATTCCCTGAATTTGAAGCCATTTTTCCTCTGTAAAAGCTTGACTACCGTGGCTTCTTTCTTTTGTGAAAATAGAAGATCTAAGAAGTTAACAGTATGGCTTGCTATGTTAAAGCCTTAAAGTATCTTAACTCTACCTCCTAAGTGTTTGATGAGTCTTGAATAAAGATCTGGTTTTCATTTTGAATCTTGTATCGAAGTTATGCAGCATAACATGGATGTGATAGAAGTGCTGTGAGCAATAAGGTCTCACAATCACAACAAACAAATGTGGACATGATCATTTGTGTATTTGTATGTTAAAAGGAAATGAGCGTGATTAATCCAACTTTTTGCAGGCACTCACAAGGTTTTTTGGTACTGTCTCTTCGTGTCTATATTTTTATTAATGTAGTGTTTATGCTTTCCTGAGCCGATGGTCTATTGGAAACAACCTCTCTATCATCAAAAGGTATCATCACAAGGTAGGGGTAAGGTCTGCGACTTTGTGTACACACTACCCTCCCAAAGCTCACGGTGTGGGATAAGACTGTGTATGTTGTTGTTGTTGTTGTTGTTGTTGTAAGGCACTGGTCTCTACCTTCAGGAAATAAATATATTTTACTCATCCTAGTTTTATTTAAGAAATAAAGAGCTAATTCCATATAACAACAACAATTACACCTCAGTCCCAAAAACAAGTTAGGGTCGGCTATATGGATCCTCCCTTCATTCTTCTGTGTAGATTGTGTAAATATTGCAATCTTCCGTGTATTCCTTGTAGCATAGAATGTATTTTTGATGTTGCAGTATTAGGCCTCTGGTTTTGCCTTTGAATTTTGATGGATAAGAAGTACGTATTTGATTTAAATAGAACCTTACTTGGAAATAAGCATGAGAAGTACCTTCACTGGTCAAAGGCATCATTGGGAACATGAAATGCTATAATTATTAATTAGATTAAGGCAGAACGGAAATTAGTTGTCTTGCTTTGATTTTGTATCAATAAAAGGTCAAGAGCATTTCTTAGAAAAACTTTGAAGAGATCATTTCGGCAGTTGGAGTGTCCTAAGAAAGGGTTAATATTCACTATTTAATAGTGTTGCCTATGCAAAAGGATGCGAATGAGCAGATCAGTAAATGCAATTTTGTTGGAAAATTTTACTAAATATAGATAAACACTATGCTAAAAAGAATAGATAAATCAGAAATGACACTGCTTGACAAAGAGCGCTTCACGGACTTGCTTATAGAGGTTGGAGGTTGAACCTCAGCTTCGACTTTCTTTTTGGCAAATATTGTGTGAGCCTCTATTGTAAAAAAAATTGTGGTTAAAAAGAATTGAACCCTAGACCTTTTCTAGCTTAAGACTCCATTAAACCAATGTGCCAACACTCTTTCTTGTCTACAAAAGTGATAATAATTACTCAAAAGTTAAGAAAGAAAGAAAGATTTTGGAACTTGTGGTATAAAACAACCCATATATATATTTGTGTGGCTATAAATCATCTCATTAAGGATAAAATGGAAAGTTTATATTTAAATTATTTCTTAAGATAGAAAGATATAATTCTTTTTGGAATAGATTAAAAAAGAAAGTGCATCACATAAACTGGAACGACGAAGTATATATTTTCTTTGCTTATTTTCTAAGAAGATGTGGCACTTATTTAAGAGTTTGAATGACCATAGGACACTGCAATCTTGTTACACTCCTTGTAAACTTACAATCTGTGTTAGATTTTTCTGAGACAGTGGGAAGGAATAGGTTCTGGTAAGGTCATATCAAGTGGTAACAGGATTTCTTGCTACTGATGGATCGTGTTTGACAAGTTATAATGCTGATTTAGAAAGTTAAGAAGCACTGTAACATAAGGCACCTTATTGCTCTTGGATCCAACTGAGCCAATAAGAACCTTAGGCTTCTCTCCCTACTATCTTTGTCATTTTGCTGTTATTATCATCAGCTAGTAGAACGAAATAAGTTCTTATGTTTTTTAAGTTGTCTTGCTCTAAATACTTTGCATACATTGTAGTTAATTTTGGAGGTGGGAGTTGAGATTGGGAGCTTCAAAACCAGTTTGGAGACTTCTCTGCGATCAAAAGCTAGCTATGTCACTAATAAGGTTTGGACTGTCTTTAATTTACATGGAAGTTCAAGAAATAAATTAAAATATTCTTTCCAGGTGCTTCCTTAAAATAACAAGATTTTGAAGGTGGGAACTTGTTTAGTTTTTAGTTTCTCTGTTCTACTTAAGTTGCTTCATTTTTTCCATGTTATTTTTAAATATCATTTTATACGTCTTTTTGCCAATCTTTTTAATTGAATATATTTAGTATAGGCTATTAAAAAGGGTCGAGATCCAACACCAAGTGAGATACATTTGCACATCCATACACATGGTAATGATGAAAATCATTTGATGGTGAGAAATCCCGAATCGTACATCTAAGTCAACTTTTTAAATAATTTTATTGATTTTACTTTCATATCTTTTTTTCATTTTGTAAATTGAATACTCAATATTCTTTAATGTTTCAATTTCACTAATTATTAACTCTTCTACCTGAAAAATATGAGGAGATATTAAAGCAACAAATACATAGTCAATCTGATATTGATCAGTGTAAAACATATTACGAAGTTGCAGGAGAAGATAAGAAAAGAAGAGTATATGGTCTTGGATCTCAAGAAAAATACTACTATGGGCCGAATCTTTATGACTCTTTTGGATCTGATGCAACATCCTCAGCAACACCTTTAAATGCTCAATCAGCACCGATAGGGAATATGAATGAGTTAGTGACACGATTGATTCCTGTACTGACTGATCATATAATTCCTGTAATCGTTGAGTGGGTATGCGAATTAGTTTCTTTATCCTCGCAACAGCCCAATATTGATCCTACCAATCACCCATCTGACGTGGCACCTATAGTTCCTACCTCTTATGTTGCTGCTAATATTGATGAGGTTCATGTAATGGGTTCTGACGATGACCATGACTCTCCAGCCTTGCATAGTTAGCCTATTTTCTTTAAACTTTATTGTTGGTGCTTGTGGATATTTTGTACTTAACGATACAATTATATGTATTATGCTATATATTTTGGACCTTATTGAATGTTAATTTATATTAATATCAGTCACTTTTAATTAAGTGTATTTAATAACATTTATGTAATATGCTTGAACAGGGTACATTTAAAATAATAAATAAATAAACAAATTTAAAAATTAACGACAAGTATTTTTCGTAGCTAAAATTAATGCATTAAATTAAATATTGCGACGGATTGGTGACAAACGGTTTTCATTGCTAAAACCAAGAAGAACTAGCGACGGATTATTTCGTTGCTAATAAGAACAAACGATGAATTTTGTTATGAATTGTAGCGACAAAATTAGTCAAAATAGCGATGAAACCAAGCAAAATAGCAACAGATTTTTCGGTCGCTAAACTTGGCTACGGATATATTATGTCGCTAAGCTAGCTCTGCTACAGTTTTGTATTTTTCGTCGCTATGAGCTTAGCTACGAGCATTTTAGCGACCAACTTGAATCCGTCGCTAAACTGTATTAGCGACGGAAATAACATGTTTAACGACGGAATACGTCAGCCGCTAAATGCTGTTTTTTTTTGTAGTGAGCCCCTTCTACTTTCTTTTTCTCTTTCATTTTTAACCACTAATTAACTACTCCCTCTGATCCACAATAAGGGACCAATTTGCTTTTTTATTTTGGTCCAAAATAAGTATCCATTTATATAATTAAAAAAAAATTCAATTTGTTTTTCCAAAATTACCCTTATGTACTTATCCCTAAAAAGTCATTTACTCCTTACATTTTAGAAGAAAAGTAAGTGCTATTATCACTATGATGCAACATTAATAAAGGGTAGTTTAGTCATGCTAACTATTTTCGTCTTGAATTTAGTATGGACCGGAGGGAGTAACATAATATGTAAAACTTAAATTGCAAAATCAACTTATTCACTACCTTATCTAACAATTAATTAAGCTATGAATTACCAAAATAACTAATGTACTACTCCCTCCGTTTCAATTTATGTGAACCAGCTTGACTGGACACGGAGTTTAATAAAAAATGAAGACTTTTAAAATTTGTGGTCCTAAACAAGTGAAAAAGGGGCCCAGAGTATTTGTGTGGTTATAAAAGCTTCTCATTAAGGGTAGAATGGTAAGTTTAAGCTAAATTGTTACCAAATTTAGAAAGGGGTCATTTTTTTTTGGAACGGACCAAAAAGGAAATAGGTTCACATAAACTGAAACAGAGGGAGTATTATTTTTTGTGATTTTGTATTTAGTAATGCAATTAACATGTGATTTAAGATCTAAAAATGCAAAGAATAAAATATAAAATATTTTCTTGATTTGCAATGGTACTAAATATGCTAAAAATGCAAATAAATGCCAAACAAATAAAATAAAAATAAAGAAAAATCCTAAAATTCCATAAAGGCAATTAACACTATCTTAAAGTATTTTTAGGAGTATTTTAGGCATGGAACAAAAATTATGTGCTCATATTCTAGAAATAGAGGAAGTGTTGATTATTTGGTGGTTCACTTGCTTGACCAACTACCACTTTGAAATGCAGGCGGCAAATTTTGGTAGAACTCACAGGTTGTTGACTTTTGTAATACATGAAATTGGCTTAACCACCTTGCCTTTAGACTTTAGTAACTCATGCTTTTTATGATTGGATTTTGCGAGCTGTTCCAACCACTGCTGGATGTGATTTCAAGAGCCGACGAGAATGAATACCACACAGAAGAGTCAAGACCAGACTCCCTAATCGAATGTTTAATCGATCCATTCCGGATCGACCGAATTGGTATAGAAGTTGTAACATGGGAAAACCACGAAAAACAGGGCCTTCTTACATACTTCTTAAAGGGGGAGAGCGCCAGGAGAACATCGAAACACCATCAGTTTGGAGCGCAAGGCCAACAAAGCTTGCTGCAGAGGAGATAAGAAAGGCTCAGTAGAAGGGATCTGGTAACTGTTATGAATGTAGAGGAGGGGGGAATTTTTCTCGTTACTGTTCCAATGTTCAGACGGACGAATGCTGCTGAAGAGTACAGAATAGACCAGCTAAAGATGGAAGAGCGAATGTTGTCGATCCTAGAGCCCGGAAAGCTCTAAAGGTAGTGGAGTATAATATATATTTGGACTGCCTTCTTCTAACAATTAGATTGTCTATATAGGTCAATATTCCTCTATATATTTTTCTCCCTAACACAATTATATATTGTAACAAAAGGGATTTTCCTTCTAAAAATGATATATATCGCAGTTCAAATTTTCAAGGGCATAACATTTCAGCTGTAAACGGGTAATAATTCATGCAGGCAAATCAAAGTACAAACAAATGGTTGTATATTAGTTTATAGCCACCATCTAAAGTTCTACCTCTATTACACAATCTATTTACACTCACAGGCACTCACCCTGTACATTTGAATTGAAACAATTAAGTATTAAGCTCAAATACCACAAGCATAGTGCAGACACTCATTCCTTTTTCAACTCCCACTCTAAATATTAGTAAAACAACATACCAGATAGGTATTTAACTTCAGCTGCTCGTCAAAACGAGAACACGCCTAAGCCATTTCACTTGCTGTGAGACTCCCAACATACTAAGAAGCATGACCAGTAATATAAAGGCAACCAGAAATATAGGCATCACGTATTGCTTCATCGTTTTAACTGAAAACATGTTTCTCAGCCATCTTCCTGAACTAGTTATGCTCACTCCGATTTTATTCTTTTTGGTAGCTTCATACATTCTGGATCCCTCTACTGGACACACCACTACTTTTTCCCTTACTAGTCTGAGTCTTCGATTAGCGGTGCCCTGGAAAGGAGCCACACCGGACATCGCAGCTCGAGCTTCATGAGTTGATATCGAGGATTCAGGCCTACTGGGAACCATGGAAATAGGTTGGGCATTCAACGAAGATTCGTCTAGCTTAATGATATCATCTTTCATTATATCAGCAAACCAGTCCTCCTCACCATCACAGTCCTGGAATTCCACACAGCTGTATATTAGGACCCAAAAAAAGAAATGATTGGATTTCAAGCATATGCCATTAGGCTCAGAGGCGGATTCAGGATTTAAATTTTATGGGTTCAACCTTTAAGATTTTTAGCATTCAACATATTATATTGTTGAAGTTATGGGTTCATATCAACTATTTTTACAATTTCGGCGATTTTTTACACACAAATTTATATTCCACAACGAAAGTACTGGGTTCAGATGAACCCGACACCAAAGAGAGAGCTGGATGCGCCCCTGATTAGGCTTAGTGAAGAATAGAGATGATCCCAAAAGAAAGACAAAGTTGTGCTTTCATCTAATCTCTCTATTTTCTGAAAGAAACTATGTTAATTATTATGGAAAAGGTTAAGATCACAGAAAGTGACACATTAATAAAAGAGCAACAGAAAATGGCCGTAAAACCAAAACCTTGAAGTGGCCAGAGGAATCGTGCTGAGAGAACTCTTTAGTTGGTTTATCAGATTCTGATCCAGAGTCAATCTGCTCAACCGAATGGGAATAAAAACTGCTACTCCCTTCCTTTGAACAACAGCAATCCCCTACAGTGACCAATTCCAAGCTGCCCAATTGTCCTGCTCCAGACTGAGCGGTTGCAGTAGCGGTAGCAGCCAGTTGATTCCTTTGATTTCTTGGGGTGTCATTCAAATGAAACTCACTATTCTTCCGGAGGCGGCAGACAACCATAGAATCCTGTATAACACATCAGACCAAACACTCAAAGCATTTTATTGATGCAGAGGATCGACATATTTTCAGTAAGTGGTTTATTGCAGCAAACAAACAATAAGTGGTTTATTGCAGCAAACAAACTATCTCATTGAGCAAAACAAGGCAACATACAATATGTGCAATAAAAATCTCCAGAGTGCGGAAAGTGGTAACATAATTGAATTTCGGAACCTGTCAAGTCCTGTTGAAGGCTTCTGCAATGGGATGAATTAGATTGAATCAAGAAAGAACAATTATGGCATAGACATCCCACCAAGTCTTACAGTTAACAGTTAAATAGAAGTAGCTCGAAGTGAATTTTCTATCTTGAATCATATCATCACTCAAACATCACATAATACAGTTGAACATTCCAGGTAAATATATTTATATTTGTTTATTTAAGTTCTAAACAGTATGCAAAATGAATGTGACTATTGATATATCAACTTAAACAAATTGCTGTTTCCTGTTTCTTCCTTCATATCGGACATTATAGCATCTATATGATGGCCTACCACAAATAAAACTATTGGTTTCTCCAAGTTTCTTTTCAGTTGCTACAGTCAGTAAGAGCAGGTTATAGAGCATTCTTGAGTAACCACTATATTGACAACACATTCCTTCTTTTTTCTCACTTCTGATAAACTATAATTGAGCAAACCATTCAGCACCAAATAACAAAAGAAACTATTGATGCTAAAATTTAGGAAGACATGTATTAAAGAATCCATAAGAATGACATTTTCTACTCAAGGAACAAACAGCTAACAGTAGGTAGGTGAATTTGCCGTTTTAGCTGAAAAGGTTGGAAGTTCATCATGAGGTTGGTGGGTCAGAGCTCTCAAGTACCTGATAATTAGTGTTTCCGCTCATGCAATATTCATGCATTATCCAATGTGTCCTCTGTCCTTTAGGTGCTCGACCAGTGTGGAACACCAGAGTTCTCTTTGTGCCAATGAGATTCGAACCAGATTTCACATTACGTTCTTTTCCTGTGGCCTTCCAGTAACCAGATTCAGTTGCCCTTTTACTTTGCGACCCGTTTGGATACTTCCTTCCACGAGGAGAAAAGAAGAACCATTCATTATCTGATTGAATGACGGATTTTGCTGGTAACATGAAAAATAGGGATTAATCAATTAATAGAACAAGCACGTTGTATGAGTTACAACTCAGAGAGTAACTAGCAAAGAGAGTCAAATGAATATCTTTTGGGGCTGAAGCTGCCTGAAGGTGGTAACATAAAGTATGTTTTTCATAATTCCCGGGTGCCTTTCTAAAACGGAGGACAAAATCAGCAAGATAATAACTGCAATAATCTTATACTCTACGCTGTATGGTGATGACCCATATTATGATCCCCAGCTTTGCATATCCGAACCATCAAAATATCAAGGCATATGGCCAATGCCAACGTAAGGTTGATGGAACACGAGACAAAAATATGTCATGCCTCCATATTGGGACAGATGGTAGACATCTAATCACCTTTTAAAATTAAGCATATAACTGTAGAAGCAAATAAAAACATATTCAGAAATGATAAATTTATAGGTTCTAGAAAGTATTTCAAGAAAACTCAGGTCAAAGCAAAACTCATTTGGTTCTAGAATTAGTGAGCTCATTTTTCCTTCCTTCAAGGGTGCAAACAATAATTAATGAGACCAAAATTTAAAGGATAAATATGACCAAAAGTGCAGAGGAGGGGCAGTCAAAGCCTTAAATAATCTCTGACTACGAATAAAGAGTGTAAAAAGCCAATAGTTACTCTTTACCGTTTGACCAAGATATTAATCATTCACAGAAGTAATTCATGAAGAAAACCATGCAAAACAGTGATTAGATCCCACTGGCAATCGCTTCCTCTGCAAGCAATAAAAATTCAAAATCTGAGTATTGGAAGGCCAATAGTGCCCAGACAAAGAGACTGCCAAGATTCTAGACTTCAACTTATTTCTAAATTGGCCATAGACCTAAGTGGTAATACATCTAAATATGTACTACTTTTTTCATGGCCTTATTTCTAACTTGACCAGATGTATGCCGGTTAACCTATTTTCTCTCACAGTTGAAGATCCAACCCTCAGTGCCATCTGAGCTTTATTCTCCACTTACTGCAGTAAAATAGAGAGGAGGCATATAAATGACCTTATTTTCTGTATAACTTATTAATTTCCAATGTTTTGGAAAAAGAGAGAAGTAGCAAGCAGAAGAAGTCATCCTTACCAACTCAAAAGAGGGTAAAAGTTCATGACACATTCTCCTCTGCTACTAGAAGTAGGGATTTTTTTTACGGCACCCTCTACCACTAATTATGACGTAGGCTCAATTGGGCCGATCTTAGGCGGGCACCCGTCCAAAGTGCAATGGAGGTCACCAGCCTAGGCCATGGGCCTTCTTGATTGCCCATTGAACCCGTCCAGGTAAGTATACTAGGACTAGGGATGACCAAGATTCATATCCTTAAGATTCACCAATCTCTCTTACTCTTTGGAACTGTGGAAATCAGTTTCCAAATGTCATTTTTCTTCATTACAAATCCAGCCGATTTAAATATGATGATATTACAAATCAAGTCTTCGGTATAAGTCTGTCTATTGACTTCATTTGTATACGATAATTATCATTCCATTGTCTTCATTAAGTGTGAAACTTTAGTGGATCTCCTCTCGTAGAACTTACTCAGCTGTTTTAGACAGCAGCTCACTTCTCCTAAAATAGCTTTCACATTGAATCACTAATAGATAATCCTAAAACCATACATGTTTTGAAGGGAATTATTTTTATCTTTTGTTAAGTATAGCTGTCTGAGAAATCCTTAATTGTGGGATAGAACAATACTGTAAAATGGCATAGGTCTTACAGTGGACTTGCTATACTTCGAAGGAGACAAGTCCATTCTTTTCTTCTTCTTTACTTCCTTGGCACTGCATTTTAATAAAATCCTCTACCAATATCTTCAAGAAATAAATCTACTTAGTTCAGATTTCTAACCCTTATGACATGACTTTATACAAAAGCACTCTTAACATGATTGCTTTTATGATAAAAGAAAAGGAGATTCTTCCCTTTTTTCCTTAGAGATTCTTCACTTTCAATCACGAATATAGCATAATCAACATAAGCAGGGGCGAAGGTACAGTGTAGCAAGGGTGGTCAACTGACCACCCTTCGTCGAAAAATAATACCGTGTTTATAAGTAAAATATTAGAATTTATATATATGTAATACATATTGAACACCCTTGTAACAATGAAGAGGCATAGCCCAGTGACAAAGGGTGGTCAAAACGCCTTAGAGGCGCAAGTTCGGACTCCTCGCTCCACAATTTTTGTTGTAGTACAATTCTTTTTAAAGACAACTAGATAAGCAGACTAAACGACGTCGTTTTCGTTGTTTGACTTGCTTTATCATATAAAAATCAGGAATAAACAAATCTGTATAAAACAAAAATTAGGAATAAACAAATCTAATCCCTAAAAGTCAAAATCGATCCATCCCTAATTCCTCATTCCTCACGGCTCACACAAACAAAAAGGAAAAAACCTAGGTCAATTTTGGTCTCCATCTTCTTTGATTTCTCTGCCAACGAACTTTTGCGTTTGAAAGTTCTTGCTGCTCTCTGTCTTCGCCGGTGTTACTCCGACTGTCCAAATACTCCATTCCGCCATTGAACTGGTTCGAACTTCGAATCTCGTCTTTCTTTTCCTTTTTTGCTTCAAAGTTTCAGTTGTTTTAAATTTCTCTAATTTTTTATATGATAAATATTTTTGGGACAGTACACTGTGCGTAACTAGTTAACATTTATGTATATTGCTTGTTGTAAGTTCAAACACAAACTGTTGATGTTCCTTTTGTTTATTTAATTGTTGAGGAGTAATATGTTTTAACTACTTTATACATTCAGGGAATTGAAGTTGCAATGAACTTGTTGAAATTTTACAACAAAGTACCAAAAATAACTTCGGCTTCTCAAAATCAATCTAACAGAGCAGAAAATGCCGATCAATCAGATTTTCCCTCGCATTCTTCTCTAAGACAATAAATTGATACAATTGCTCCACAGCCCGATCCAGCTGAAAGAACTCCAATATTGGAGTATCATCCAAACCATCGCGATGAAATAGGGAGGGCATACATTCAAAGTGGTCCTTGCCAACCTCGGTATCATGACTTCCCTCAATTTGACTTTTCTGGATTTAAGCGTCGTTTTAATCCTATATGGTTTGATGAATTTAATTGGTTGGAGTATAGTGCAAGTACCGATGCTGCATATTGTTTACCTTGTTATTTATTTAAGGGAGAAAGTATTCATCAAGGTGGTGGTAATGTTTGTAAAGGGTTTAGGAATTGTATCCTGATGACTTTGATGAATTTAGGATGAGTGCTCTTGAGAATTAGCTTGCGAGTTATATTATTGATGTTCGTGATTTTGATGAAAGGTTCTCCGATCTAAATGGGCTTTCTGATCTTTCAAAAAGATTAGTTAAGACAAAGAAGCATTCAGTTTATCCTCTTGTATTCCTCTTAGTGAAACTTGTGTTTCTTCTGCCTGTTGCCACTGCAACCGTTGAAAGAGCTTTATCAGCAATGAAGTTTATCAAAAATGACTTTGCGGAATCGATTGGATGATGACTTTTTAGGCGGTTGCATAGTGCCTTATGTAGAAAGAGAAGTATTTAGTACTGTTTCTAATGAGTCTATTATAAAAACATTTCAAGAGATGAAGCCTCGTCGAGTACAATTGTAATAAGTAGAATCTCTTTTCTACGCTTCTTTATATTAGTTTGGATTTATCCAACTGTTTGTACTATTACCTGTATTTTTATAATTTAGCTCGATATCACGTTGTTTGATTTAAATTTTTCGGTGCACCTACTTGTTGAGAATTTATTTTTCTTGTTCAAGTTTGAACACACTTGAAAATTTTTCTAGCTTCGCCACTGAACATAAGAGTCGAAGAAGTTGACACGTGGAAAAAAATATCATTAATAGATTATCCTAGAGGAGGTTATTCCTTTCTTTTGTCTTTTGCGGTAGATGTGCTTTCATATTTGTTTCGTCAATGTAAGCATGGGAGAAGCCACCTTTAGCATCGTTGAAAAATTACGAAAAATTACGCTGTGTATATAAATAAAATATTGATTTTAGATATATAAAACCTATATTGAACCCTCTTTGTCAGAATTTTTTTCTACTTCTTTCGAGTTTGAACACCCTTGGAAACATTTCTGGCTTCAGCAGAGAATGTAAGGATAAAACACCTTTGGACTCAAGGAATATATGAGCATCAAGATCCTCTATTCTAAGGTACTCAAAACAAGGAAAAAAGGAGCAGTCTAGTTAGGGGAAAAAGAGAATCTGATATGAATATACTGTGGAAACAATCACATTAGTAGAAAAAGAAAGGAAAAATGGAAACACACACATATATCATGTGCTAATACTAAAAAAGGAGGTACGTACCTGGTAAATCCCAAGGTTCATGTTTCCAAATCTCAACCTCAGAAATAACTTCAACACACTTATCAGACCCCTCAAGTTTCTTTTTCAAGTAATATGATATGAGTTCTTCGTCCGTTGGTGAAAACCTGAAACCAGGAAACATTGATGACGCTGTTGCTATTGAAATTTCCACATTATTATTTCTGGGTGTTGTACCGTTCTCATTTCTTGAACCAGCTGATACATGCCCATCCACCATAATTACTCAATACAATAAAAAAAGCTCAAAACTTTACACCACCTTTCTTCTATTTAATTTTCCTCTCTTTGTAATTATACGCAAAAAGGGTGTTGGAATCTCTGAGGAAAAAGAAGAGAATCAATGAAAAAGGAAGCAAACGGTGGCTTCCTTAGCTTGTAGGTCTGTACATGCTTGGTTTTGAGTCAGCTGCTTTTCTTTTGTGGGAAAGGAGCACGGGAGATTCACGTGGCAACGGAACACGTGTCTCTGCTTTACGTAATAGAAAGTTGCATGCATGGCCCCATGTTCTGATGACGTGGACGCCATACTGCACACCCCTTTTTTTACTAGTCTATATATATATATATATATATATATATATATATATATATAAAGTTACTTTAAATAATTAGCATTGTAGTCAAGCCAAGTAGCATAATCTAAATAAATTTAGACAAATCTAATCTATATATATATATATTAAAGGAATAAAGTTACCATAAATAATTAATATTGTGGTTAAGCCAAGTGACATAATCTAAATAGATTTAGACAAACCTATAAGGATTAAGATAAATTAGATTTGATCAAATTTAGTTTATGGAGGAAATCAATTTAGATTGACTCATAATTTTATACTAAATAGATTTTGAAAGCTTTCCAAAAATAAAAATTCCTATTTAATAATTATTTACGATCAATATGATTGATTTTATTTTATTTCACAATTTTTAATTTTTGGAAACATTATGTAGAGAAAGAAAGTGATAGTGAAATACTACTATAACAATTAGATATAATGTGTTCAAACAATTAAGAAAATATATATATATATATATATATATATATATATATATATATATATATTAAAGGAATAAAGTTACCATAAATAATTAGCATTGTGATTAAGCCAAGTGGCATATTCTAAATAGATTTAGACAAATTTAATAAGGATTAAGATAAATATATATTAAAGGAATAAAATTACCATAAATAATTAGCATTTTGATTAAGCCAAGTGGCATATTCTAAATAGATTTAGACAAATCTAATAAGGATTAAGATAAATTAGATTTGATTAAATTTAGTTTATGGAGGAAATCAATTTAGATTGAATCAAAATTTTATACTAAATAGATTTTGAAAGCTTTCCAAAAATAAAAATTCCTATTAAATAATTATTTACGATCAACATGATTGATTTTATTTTATTTCACAATTTTTAAATTTTCGAAACATTATGTAGAGAAAGAAAGTGATAGTGAAATACTACTATAACAATTAAATATAATGTGTTCAAACAATTAAGAAAATATTTTTTACAATTTATATTTGAATTGAGTGCAGTAGTTTAAGTTAAAAAGCATAACATAATTTTTTGTAAAATGCGGTTCAATTTTAAAAATAGAAGGATATGCATATTTGAATTTGGGTTGATATATATATAATTTTTAATTTTTATATGTATTATATTAGAATGGGTGTGATAGAAATGGATACTAAATTCAAACAAGCAAAATGAAAAGCAACGACAATGTAATAATATTAAATTTTGAATAATATAATAGAAAAAATAAGGTTCAAATAAAGAAAAAATAAAGGTAAAACTTATTTAAATTGCGATGAGAAAGCTTTTTTCCCTTTTATGATAAAAAAAGGTCACAATGTGGATAAGACCACCTAACTCAAGTCTATTAGATAACATAAAAATTAAAAATATACAATAATACAAATAAGTTAGAGATAATGTGAGAATATTTATAAATATTAGGTTTAAAATAATAATAAAGTAAATATAAAATACTTAAAAATATGACTAATAAATTTAAATAATTAAAAAAATTGAGAAATACTTTTAATAAAATAAATATATATTTCAAGATTAAAAAATTTGCATATCTCTATATATTACATCAAAGGATAGTAGTGGATAATGATATTAAATAAAGTGACAAGTTAATGAATAGTCACATAGAACCTAATAATACTATATATTAGATAACATAATAGTAATCTATATATATTAAAGGAATAAAGTTACCATAAATAATTAGCATTGTGGTTAAGCTAAGTGGCATATTCTAAATAGATTTAGTCAAATCTAATAATCTATATCTAATCTGATCTACTATACTAAAACAACGCAGATCACTTTACTATTTGACAGCAAAATAAAATGCAAGTATACCAAAATCAAGGGGTTGGGTTGTTAGTTTTTACAATATAGAAAAATATAAGTTGTCCACTATGAGAAATAATTTCATGTCCTGCTTTTTAAATAATATTTAATAATTATAGATAATTTTAATCTAAAAAGTTTATATTTTAAGATTATTTGCATATAATTCAAATAACTCAAATTATAATTTCATATGGTTTGTTGTCCGCGCATCGCGCGGGTACTAATACTAGTTGTACAAACAGTAAAAACTGAAAATAATAAATAGTCTAACAGATATGGTGTTGAACTCAAATTGATTGGATAGCCATGCGGAGATAAATAATAATATTTAATTAGACAAGTATATTTTATAGTTACATGAATTTTACTGTTATGGAGTGCAAACATATAATATAAATATATATTTCACATTATATTTCATTGTAGATATTGCTCTTGAAGTTGTTCCATTTTGATGCTTAGCACAGTGATCCATGCAACATATATATACATATAAAGAATTGTAAATTTTTTGTGAACAATTAAGTAAGAAGTGTCTGAAAATAATAAAAACATAAAAAGAAAAATCAATATAGTTATGCAAAATGATACAAGAATTACTTTAAAATATTAATTGCACCGTAACTTGGGAGATTATACTTGAACCCAATAAAACAAAAAATAAAAACTAACATATGAGTAATATTAATAAACTTTTGTGACGGGACAATATATCTATTTTACTTCTTGTATACAGGAAAATTAAGTAAAATGGATTACCAAAAAGTAAATGGATTGACAAGTTTTATTGTTAATAATTGGCTTTTCTATTGCAAGAGCTCTTCTCTTCTTCTTCTTCATCTTCTTTAACTTGGTCATTGGCATCCTTCTCTTTAGTTGGCTTATAATCGATAAGGTGTAATGACCCAAAAGGTCATCTTATGTTATAGAATTTGATTATGTGTTCCGAAGCCTTTTAAATCTCATTTTTACCTTTCTCGATTTGCGTGCACCGGGCATATTTCCGAAAAGCTTTTATGTTGAAAGTTGATGAAAATAATAATTTTTGCTTTAAAAGTTGATTTAGTTGACTTCGGTCAACGTTTTGAGTAAACGAACTTGGACTCATGTTTTGACAGTCCCAGTGAGTCCATATCAAAATATGGGACCTGGGCGTATGCCCGAAATCGAATTCCGAGGTCCCTAGCTCGAGATATTAATTTTATGAAAATTGAAAGTTTGAAAATTAAATGGTTTTAAGAATTTGGTTAATGTTTGATTTCATTGGTATCGGGTTTGTATTTTGGTTCCGGAGCTCGGTACAAATTCATTATGATATTTAAGACTTATCTGTGAAATTTGGTGAGAAACGAAGTTGTTTTGACATGATTCGGACGTCCGGTTGTGAAAATAGAGGTTTTAAACTTTCTTAAAAATTTCATTCAATTTGGCGCTAAATTCGTAGTTGTCGCGCCTCCTTTTTCTCGCGAAATCGGGTTTCGACATTTTTGGGACAACTCCGTTTTTGAGAGTGTAGGGAATTGGAATTGAAAGAGTCGCCACCTAACGGATTAAGGCACGTTAGGGCACCTAGAGCAAATAACTCATATAACCAGTTTACATTACTAGAGATCGGGTAAAGGCTCGAAATTATCTTTAGGGGAAGGTGTTAGGCACCCCTCGAGGTCCACAATGGTGGGTCCCGGCCAAACTTGAACTATGAATTAGTCTAATAAGAAGCGAGGGATTATTTAATACGGATGGGGGGTCCTAAGTTTTTTAGCCTAAAAGCTCACCCCGTGCAACATAAATAATACTTCGTAACTCCCTCGAGTCGGGGTGTTACTCATATTATTCAGCGGGCACAGACTATCATCTCTTGCTACCCGATTACTATCTTTAAGTTGTTACCTAATGTGCACTAGTTGATTCTAAACCGTACCCTATGCGTGCACTACCTGTCCCATACTTATGGTCCTGGAGGCGTTGGGACCTCTATCTTGGATAGTTCTATACTCAACTTAGGCTGCTCAAAATGTGAAATCTAGGCGACAAACAAAACAAATAGGACTTTCAGATAATGGACAAGTATGGGCTCACATTGACCTCCACACATGGGCAACAAAAGCACGCAATTGAATCAACAAACTTTATTAACTTTGGAATTCTATAGGCAGGATATCTACGTGAGAAGAAAAAAACATAGTATAAAGGCAGTTTTATTAAGGCCAGCATTAAGACCTATTTGTTTGCCTACTGATTTTATTCAGCGTGAACCTGGGCACTTCAGGCAGTAATATGTCACAATTATAAACCCAGAATCATTATTAAGTTCTACAGATACGTTGCCTAAGTGATTGACAATAGCGGTTGAATTCAGAATCGATCAACAGGATCCTATAGGCATGATTTCTACAAGCTTATTAATTACAAACCTATAAAGATGGTTTCTGGGTGTAGCACTGATTTTAACTTGTAAAGATAGATTTTTATTTCCTATAGGCATGCTTTCTAATTGCTTAATTGACTTAAATCTTGTAGGCATGATTTCTAAATTTGAAATTAATTTTTTAATCTTATAGGCATGATATCTATTAGCTGTGCACGGGCAGAAATTAAACAAATTGCCAAGAAGGATAGTTAGCTCAAATAACAAGGTTCTATAGGCATGATTACTAATGCACATTTGTTGAAAACATGTATAGGTCCTATGAACAGGATTTCTAATGTACAGAATTGAACGGAAGTCTTATAATCAGAATCTCAAGTATGCAAATGTAAAATACAGAATCAAGATGATCATGAAAGTCCTATAGGCAGGATTTCCAAACACAATATAGTACTCACACAATTCAATCAGCATAATTAAATCCTATCGGCAGGATTTCTACCCAATTTTAACAAAAGATATAAGAAAAACCCCACAACTTTACTAAATACCCCCAAATCTGTTATTACATACTCCCTCCGTTTCATATTAGATGAGGTACTTTCCTTTTTAGTCCGTTCCAAACCAAATGACATATTTCTAAATTTGGAAATATAATTCAAATTTAAACTCTTCATTTTACCAATTTACCCTTAATGAGAAACTTTTATAGCCACACAAATATCATGGCCCCACAAACCTTTTACCCCTTATACTTTTAAGACCACAAGTTTCAAAAGTATTTTTTTTTCTTAAACTCTGCGCCGATTCAAACTACATCATTAATATGAAACGGGAGGAGTAGTTATTACAGACCAGAATAGCCGAATGAATTACATAATGGTAATAGTTACACTATAGGGAGCCTTCATAGGCCCAAATAAACGTGGGAACCAGGTCTTCCCATATAACAACTTTGAAGGATATCAGTGATTCATCCACAACACATTAGAACCAGGCTTCCGGTGTGTCAAAGTTTTCAAAGGCCTCAGGGACCCCGAGCAATGCTCATACCAGAACCACACATTTAGAAAAGAGTTCATAAAATATTGGAAAACCAGCCCCCTAGTGTGTTAGAATTCAAAGGAGTCTCAAGGACCCAAGGCAATGCTCACACCGGGGTAGTTGAGAACCTAAGGGACTAAGAGTATATAAAGAGAGAAGGGCTAGGTTTTTAAAAGATAGTTGGATTTCAGAATAAATAGGATTCAGAACATAGAATTGCAGACAGAACTGCACCAGGGAAACATACAGAACTCATGCTTAAACACATAGTTCAAATAAGTTGAAGTCTAGTTAAGCTAAATACTCATGCTGGTATTCAAAATAGTTATGGTTTAATCACAGCAACAATTTGGCAGAAACAATTGAGTTAAATAAACATGACATATGAGTTAAGCAACAAGCTAACTGATTACATGTTTGTAATATGCAAAGTTCAAAATAGGTGCAGAATTAACGACAATGCATGAAATAGAGTGAACCTTAGGCTAACTCATGAGAAGATTCACATTATTCGAAACCAATTAGTTCTAGGTTAACAGTGTTACTAAATGGAATCACACAATCCTGTGAAGGATAGAATCATGCTGAGAATTGAAACAGGCTAGTCAAGCAAAGCATAGAGAATGAAATTTGCAAAGTTTAAGGCATATCAGTTAAGTGAGAAAACAAGTAAGTATACCATATCAATGAGGTTCCAGAATAATTTTGGCCTTGGCTTTCAGCTGGCCAAAATCAAGAGACACTTAGCATAGAAATTAGAACAAGAGAGTAAGAGAGAGCTTAAGTTTTTTTAGTGAGAATCAGTGAGTTCGAGTCTTGTTTTTAAGGGAATGGGGTTTAAATAGTACTCAACTAGGTAGATAAACAAGCTAATAAATCAGTCTTACACAAATAAGGAATGTGAACAACTCTAAAATCAATCAAAGTCGGAGTTCAATCAATTAGCAGCATATAATCAGGCCAGTACTACTTAAATTAGGGAAAACATTATACAGAATCAATCAGTAGTCAAGTACCAGATTAAATAAGGTAAGGAAATAATGAGAACAGACAAATCGAACAAAATAAGGCAATATCAGTATCGTACATGAGAGGAAAGGCTGAAATCTTAGCAAAGATTTCAAAAACCCTAATTTGGGGTGAGTAAAATTAGTCAACTAGTTAACGACAAGAGTAAAGGTGAGTAGAGACAGATAGAAAGAAACATTAGAGGAAAAATAGCCAAATAAAGAAAACCCTAAATTTAATGTAAGTAAAAATAGGCAAAAATACAAAAGAGCTTTAATAAAAATGCACAAAGACATATAGACAGAAATAATTAAAGTTCGACCCATATTTGTTTGATTTTGAAGAATCAAAACCCTACATTTTAGGGTAAGTAAAAATCAGCGTAAATAACCAAAGGAAAACTATAATAAAGATGCACAGAATAGATATACGAAAGCATTAAAGGAAAATGTTCAATAGAAATAAGAACCATAACAGGTTTTAAAAGATCTAAGCCCTAATTTAGGGCAAATAAAACTTATAAAACGCACATAGATAGATATACGGGAATATTAAGAAATAAATAGAAGAACTATAACAGATTTTGAAAAGATTCGAACCCTAGCTTTAGGGTAAACAAAAAATCGAACCAAATCTCAGAGATTCATACCAAAAGACGAAGAATGAACATAGATGAAAAAGAATGGAGGTTCGAACCAGATTTAGTCCGAAATAAGGAAAATCGATTTTCCATATTAGGCAAGCAATTATGTTATACCGTAAATGAGTAACCAACAATGATAAATGATCAATAAGGTAAGAAAATACCCGATTGATTCCATATCTAGCTGGAATCGAAAAGGGATTAAGGGTGACGACGCTAGGGTTTTTGAGAGGAGAAGATGAGATAGGGAATGTATAGAGACAGCGGGTGGGGTGAAATGATTAGGGTTTAGATGAGTTAGGTTAATTTAAAAGGGTTGGGGTGATGTGGACCGTTGATTTCGGAGATCAACGGTCCTGATTCAAAGGTTCTGGGTCTGGTTATAATAAACAGGTGTGGGGATTGGGCTGGTTAATGGGTTAGGTTGTATTGGGCTGGGGTGATGGGTAGGCTAGGTCCAAAATTAATTAGAAAGGGGCTAGATTTTAAATACCCAATTAAATCAATAAAATAATTTATAAAAATAATTAATAAATAATAAAAATTATCATTTGTATATGAAAATAATTTAAAATAATTACTTAACATTATTAAAATCTAAAAAAGCATTTTTTGTATAGATAATGTAATTATGCATATATATGGGCTATTATTGCAAAATATGCAATTCTAGCTTTAAAAATGCAAATGTAATTATAAAAAATGTAATTAAAATATTTAAGCACTATATGGGTATAAATGATAAATTTAGATGATTAAATCATCATAAAAATAATATGAGGGATAATTATTGGATATTTATATAATAAAAAATGTAGAAATAAATTGATTTAAAGACTTTAAAATTATAGAAAAATTATAAAAATACTTGTGCATGTTTGTAAATCTAATAATAATGCATGTGCATATATATGCAAATTTAAAATATGTGAGAGAAAATTTGGGTATCGACAGCTGCCCATTTTTACCCGGGAAGGATGAAAGCATTGTCGGATAAAGAAATGATGACCGATTTTGACCGAATGGGGTTTAGGACTCACCCTGGTCTTTGAGCTACCTACATATCCCTAATTTTATAGGAATCAGGCCGTATGTAGTTCTGGACCCAACGGTGAATGAAACCGATGGAATTTTTATAGGAATGTTTATATGATTTGGAAAAGGTTCCTTTTGGGAAGGATAGTATCGGATGGGTTTATGCAGAGTTATGAATATGAATCTGAAGTGTAATGGATGTATCACATGGCAGGTATCTGAATGGTCATAGAGTGAAGGCGAGTAATTAATGGGAATCGGTTACGTTTTAAATAATGGCAGGGTGTAAATGGTGTGAGCGGAAACCAGAGCGAAGGTTGCTCCCATTTGAAGAACGGTTACCTCCTGGATTACCTGTAAAACTTAAAATATGATGCATGCAAGTATATAGATTACTACGAGAATTTAAACATGATGCAAATTCCCTTTGGACTATGAAAGTTGTCTTTGGACAGTGAGGATGGCGTTCTTAGACCATGACGTCCCGGTCCATTAATCATGAGATAAGAGATTCGCAGGCCATGAAATGATGTTCTCGGGCCATGAGAATGGCGCCTCTGAACCATGACGCCTTTAAATAATGATGTGCAATATTGAGAGATCCTCAGGCCATGATATGGTATCTTCAGGCTATGAGGATGATGTCTTCGTACTATGACGCCTTTGGACAAGTTGGCTATACATCGGCCCATGAAGTGCGGAGACATGATACCAAAGGTGATAACAAGACAAAGCTTAGTCTTGTTTGAGGGCAGAGGTGTCACGACCCTAAATCCGGACCCGATCGTGATAGCGCCTCTCGTGAAGACAAGGTCAGCCAGTTAAACCCAATTCCATTTTAAAACAGTTAAACAATAAGAAATAGTCTAAGCATGAATAAATAAACCAAAGTAGCAGATGATATTATAAATATGCAGAAGGACAACCTAACACAACCTGATACCGAGGTGTCACTAGTCATGAGCGTCTATAAAACCTAATACAAGTCTGAAAAGTCTACAAACTATTACAAATGTCTGATAAGAGATAGAAATGGTAAAGAGGGAGAAACACGAGACTGTGGACGTCAACAACTACCTCATGGACTCCAATATCTGCCGGGAGCTCTCAACTTGCACTGGCAGGATCCGCAATGCCTGAATCTGCACATGAGGTGTAGGGAGTAAAGTGAATACTCCAACTCAGTGAGTAACAAATGTAAATAAAGACTGAAAGCAGGAAATCATGTAAGGCACAAAAGCATGCTATAATGAAGCAGTAAAACCATTAAAACAGTAAACCAGTGAAAGATAGGTAAAATCCTTTAACTCAAAATTTACTTCATGAAAAGACTTTTTCAACAATTAAATAGGTAATTGACAATCAATTATGAAAAGTAAACACATAAGGGTTCGCCCCTCGGGCACATTATCAACAAATCTGCCCCCCGGTTAACATTCTGCCCCTCGGGCAATCACTTAGAACAATACCAGCCCCTCGGGCTCAATCTCAGATCACAATAGGTACCCGCGCTCAATGGGGGTGTACAGACTCCTGGAAGGGGCCCTTACGGCCCAAACACAATATCAAGCCACCTTGTGGCATCATCACTAGGCCCTCGGCCTCATATCAATCAAGCCACCTCGTGGCATACATAACTCAGGCCCTCGGCCTCATAATCAGTATCAAATGTTTCCTCACAACATAAGCCCTCGGCCTTACTCAGTCAAAAGTCCTCACAAGCCACTCGGGCAGTAGTAAAACATGTTTCTCAGCCCTAAATATCATTTAAAAGATCATGTAAGTGTTAAAACAGAGTAAACATGGCTAAGTACAAAAACAGTGAAATATAACATGATTGAGTTCAAGTATAGAGTCAAAACAGTGAGGAAATACCAGTAAAAATCCCTGAAGGGTTCAAATAGTTGGCACAAGGCCCAAATATGACATTCAGTCCAAGTCATGATAATAGCAAATAGATTTCAGTCAAATACGCGGTAAAATAGTCATTCGGGACAGACTAAGTCACAATCCCCAACAGTCACGACCCCACGCTCATCATCTAGCGTGTGCGTCACCTCAATATAGCACTATGATGTGCAATCCAGGGTTTCAAACCATCAGAACATCATTTACAATCATTACTCACCTCGAACCGGTCAAATCTCTAACTCGCGGCGCCTTGCCCATGAATCGGCCTCCACTCGCGTCGAATATATCCAAAATCATAACGAGGACGTCAAAATATGCTAAGGGAACGAAGCCCAAGCAAAAATAATCAAAATATGACACAAATCCCGAAACTACCAAAACCTGACCCCCGAACCCACGTCTCAGAATTCGATAATTTTTACATCAATAGATTCCTTATCTCTCCACGAGTTCATACATATTAAATGTTCTGAAATCCGACCTCAAATGGTCCTTCAAATCCTCAATCAAAGGTCTAAATTTTCAAGCCCTAGTTCTTCAGTTTTTGGCTAAATTTCCATGATTATTTAGGTGGAATTCACATTAGAATCGAGTTTAAGTCCAAGGATCTTGCCTCCAAGTGATTCCCCTTGAATCCCTCTTCAATCCCCTTCAAAAAGCTCCAAGAACGACCAACAATGGAAGAAATAAATCCCAAAATCGCGGACAAGACGAGTACTTAAACATTCTGTCCAGGTTCCTTCATCGCGATCGAGGGACATCCTTCGCGATCGCGAAGCACAAATCCTCAGCTCCCAAAATTAACCCTATGAGAACGCGTACAAGCCTATGCGAATGCGATGATCAAGCTCCCAACACTATGCGATCGCGGACTGGCTACTGCGTTCGCAATGAACAACTTCCATCCAAGACCCCTAGTCCACTCAACTCTATGCGAACGCAACCAACTCCCCACGTTCGCGATCAACAACTTCTCCACCTTATGCGATCGCAACTCCTCCTTCACGATCGCGAAGACCAAGCTGGATTGCCCCTCAAAACCTTCTACGTGATCGCGAGAACCCCCTACGCGATCACGAAAAGGAAATCTCGGCAACAGCTGAACCTGCAAATCTGCAACTCCAAACTTCATGAAATGGTCCGATTGACCATCCGAAACTCACCCGAGGCCCCCGGGACCTCAACCAAAGGCACCAATACAAAAACTTGTACCAATCTTCAAAACACCTCAAACAACATCAAATAAACCAAAACACATTGGATTCAAGCCTAAGTTTCTAAAATCTTCCGAATTCCGCTTTTGATAAAAAACCCAACCAAACCACGTCTGAATGACCTGAAATTTTGCACACACATCCCAAATGACACAACAGAACTACTGCAACTCTCGGAATTCCGTTCCGACCCCTATATCAAAATCTCGCCTACCAATCGGAAATTGCCAAAATATCAACTTCGCCAATTCAAGCCTAAATCTACTCCATACCTCCAAAACTCATCCGATCGCGCTCCTAAGTCCCAAATCACCTCTCGAAGCTAACCAAACCATCGAAACTCACATCCAAGCCCTCTAACACATAAGTCACCATTCGGTTGACTTTTCTAACTTAAGCTTCCTCAAAAGAGACTAAGTGTCTCAAGCCTTTCCCAAAATCATTCCATATTCGATCCAACCAACCCGATACCACATAACACGGATAACAAAACATAAAGAAGCAGAAATGGGGAAAATGGAGCGGTGACTCATGAGACGACTGGTCGGGTCGTCACATCCTCCCTAACTTAAACAAACGTTCATCCTCGAACGAATCAAGAAATATACCTGAAGCCTCAAACATGTGAGGATATCTGCTCCGCATCTCCCGCTCAGTCTCCCAGGTAGCCTCCTTCACGGGCCGATCTCTCCACTGCACTTTCACTGAAGCTATATCCTTTGACCTCAACTTTCGAACCTAACGACCCAAAATAGCTACTGGCTCCACATCATAAGTCAAATCATCATTCAACTGAACCGTGCTGAAATCCAAAACATGAGACGGATCCCTAATATACTTCGGAGCATAGAAACATGAAATACCAGATGCACACTCGACAAGCTGGGTGGCAAAGCAAGCTCATAATCCACCTCCCCAATCCTCTGAAGCACCTCAAAAGGCCCAATGAACCGAGGACTCAATTTCCCTTTCTTCCCAAATCTCATAACACCCTTCATAGGCGAAACCTTCAACAGAACCTTCTCACCAACCATGTAGGACACATCTCGAACCTTCCTATCAGCATAACTCTTTTGTCTCGACTGCGCTATACAGAGCCTCTCCTGAATTACCTTCACCTTCTCTAAAGCATCCTGCACCAAGTCTGTCCCTAATAACCTAGTCTCACCGGGCTCGAACCAACCAACTGGAGATCTACACCGCCTCCCATACAAAACCTCAATGGAGCCATCTGAATACTCGACTGGTAGCTGTTGTTATAAACAAACTCTGCAAGCGGTAGAAACTGATCTGATGACCCTTCAAAATCAATGACACAAGCACGCAACATGTCCTCCAATATCTGAATAGTGCGCTCGGACTGACCGTTCGTCTGAGGGTGAAAAGCTATGCTCAACTCAACTTGAGTACCCAACTCTCACTGCACAGACCTCCAAAACTGCGAAGTAAACTAAGTGCCCCTATCTGAAATGATGGAAACTGGGACACCATGCAAATGAATAATCTCCCAGATATAGATCTCTGCCATTCGCTCTGAAGAATAGGTAGTACACACAGGAATGAAGTGCGCGGACTTGGTCAGCCGATCTACAATCACCCAAATAGCATTGAACTTCCTCAAAGTCCGTGGAAGTCCAACTACAAAGTCCATAGTGATCCTCTCCCACTTCCATTCTAGAATATCTATTTGCTAAAGCAAGCCACCCGGTCTCTGATGCTCATATTTCACCTGCTGACAATTGAGACACCAAGCTACAAATCCCACAATGTCTTTCTTCATTCTCCTCCACCAATAGTGCTGCCTTAAATCCTGATACATCTTCACAGCACCCGGATAAATGGAATACCGCGAGCTATGGGCCTCCTCCAGAATCAACTTTGGAAGCCCATCCACATTGGGCACACAAATCTGGCCCTACATCCTCAACACCCCATCATCACCAATGGTCACATCTCTGGAATCATCATGCTGAACTCTGTCCTTAAGGACAAGCAAATGCGGATCATCAGAATGGCGCTCTCTGATGCGATCATATAAGGAAGACCGAGAAACCACACAAGCCAATACCTGACTGGGCTCCGAAATATCTAACCTCACGAACCGATTGGCCAAGGCCTGAACATCAACTGCAAGAGGTCTCTCCCCAACTGGAATATATGCCAAACTCCCCATACTCACTACCTTTCGGCATAAAGCATCGGCCACCACATTGGCCTTTCCCGGATGGTATAATATAGTGATATCATAATCCTTAAGCAACTCCAACCATCTCCGTTGCCACAAATTAAGATCCTTCTATTTGAACAAGTGCTAGAGGCTACGCTGATCAGTAAACACCTCACAAGACACACCATACAAGTAATGCCTCCAAATCTTCAATACGTGAACTATGGCAGCCAACTCCAAATCATGAATGAGGTA
Source organism: Nicotiana sylvestris (assembly GCF_000393655.2). Classification (NCBI taxonomy): domain Eukaryota; kingdom Viridiplantae; phylum Streptophyta; class Magnoliopsida; order Solanales; family Solanaceae; genus Nicotiana; species Nicotiana sylvestris. The sequence goes on along the minus strand of NC_091062.1, from coordinate 128,806,253 downwards.
GTTCTTCTCATGGGGCTTCAACTGGTGAGAAGCATAAACAATAACTCTACCATCCTGCATCAATACACACCCAATACCAACTCTCGAAGCATCACAATACACGGTATATGAACCTAAAACTGATGACAAAACTAACACTGGATAGATGCGATAGATGAGAATCCCTGAACAAACCGACAATAATAACCCGCCAAACCAAGAAAGCTGCGAATCTCTGTGGCTGAGGACGGTCTGGGCCAACTCTGAACTGCCTCTATCTTCTTCGGATCAACCTGAATACCCTCGCTGGACACCACATGCCCTAAGAAAGCCACTGAACTGAACCAAAACTCACACTTGGAGAATTTCGCATAAAGCATCTCCTCTCTCAATCTCTGCAACACAACTCTCAAATGCTCCGCGTTCTCCTCCTAACTACGCGAATATATCAGAATATCATCAATGAAGACTATGACAAACGAGTCAAGATAAGGCCGGAACACACTATTCATCAAGTGCATGAACGTTGCTAGGGCATTAGTCAGCCCGAAAGACATCACCAAGATAATGACCGTATCGGGTCCTGAAAGTTGTCTTAAGAATATCCGAGTCCCTGATCTTCAACTGGTGATAACCTGAATGGAGATCAATCTTGGAGAACACTCTCGCTCCCTGAAGCTGGTCGAATAAATCATCAATGCGAGGCAAAGGATACTTGTTTTTAATTGTTACCTTGTTCAATTGCGTATAATCAATGCATATCCTCATAGTGCCATCCTTCCTTTTCACAAATAGAACCGGCACACCCCAAGGTGACACACTAGGCCGAATGAACCCTTTATCAAGGAGTTCCTAAAGCTGCTCCTTTAACTCCTTCAACTCCGCTGGTGCCATGCGATATGGTGGAATAGAAATGGGCTGAGTGCCCGGCACCAAGTCAATACCAAAATCAATATCCCTATCCGATGGCATGCCCAGTAGGTCTGCAGGAAACACATCAGGAAAATCCCTTACAAGTGGAACAAAATCAATACTAGGAGTCTCAATGCCGACATCCCTCACAAAGGCTAGATACGAAAGACAACCCTTCCCAACCATACGCTGGTCTTTCAAGAATGAGATCACTCTACTGGGAACATAATCAGTTATACCTCGCTACTCGATCCGTGGCACACCCGGTATAGCCAATGTGACTGTCACATGACAGTCCAGAATAACACGACACGGATATAGCCAATCCATGCCCAAAATGACATCGAAATCCACCATACACAATAATAAAAGATCCACACGGGTCTCCAGACCCCCAATAGTCACCACACACAACCAATACACACGGTCTACAACAACAGTATCACCCACCAGGGTAGATACATGAACAAGTGAAGCAAGAAACTCACGGGGTGTACCCAAATAACGAGCAAAGTATGATGATACATAAGAAAAGGTGGAACCAGGATCAAATAATATAAAGGCATCTCTGTGGTAGACTGAAATAATACCTGTAATAACAGCATCTGAAGCAATAGCATCGGGTCTGCCCGGAAGTGCATAGAAACGGGCCTGAACGCCACCTAATCGACCTCCCCCTCTGGGGCGACCCCTAGCTGGGTGGGTGGGTGGTGGTGAAGTAACTAGCGCTGAAGCCAATAGCTGACCCCTCTGCTGAGATGAACTCGCAAGACGACGAGGGCACTGCCTCCATGTATGACCCATCTCACCATACTCATAACAACTCCCAGGTGCTGGAGAAGGGGACTGAAGGGAACCCCTCGCACCGGAGTGACTAGTAGATGCACCTGGCATAGAAGATCCCTGAACCGATGGAGCACGGGATGAACTCTGAGCTGGAAGGGCACTAAGTGATGACTAGCCCTGATGAGAACTATGAGAACCATGACCTGATGATGCCCCACGATAACCTGGGCGAGCTGGCTGAGCATGCCTGAATGGACGACCTTTGACGTGCTGAAACTGACCTCTCAAAGGAGCACCACTATAACAACCAGATCCTCGAGGCCTCTTGGCCTCCCTCTCCTCTCGCTCCAGGCGACGAACAAACTCAATCTCGCGGGCAATATCCATAACCTCCTCTAAAGTAGCACCAATCACCCTCTCCCTAGTCATGAGAATACAAAGCTGATAGGTAAGGCCATCAACAAACCTCCTAATCCTCTCTCTATCTGTCGGAACCATCCAAATAGCATGACGAGCTAACTCGGAGAACCTCATCTCGTACTGCATCACAGTCATCTCTCCCTAACGCAACCACTCAAACTCTCTACGCAGCTCCTCTCCGTGGGACCGCGGAAAATACTTTTCTAGAAAGAGAACGGAGAACTGCTGCCAGGTAAGGGGTGCTGCACTAATAGGCCTACACCTCTCAACAGCCTCCCACCAAATGAAGGCAGCTCTAGAAAACTAATAAGTAGTGAAAGCGACCCCGCTGGTCTCCAGAATACCCGCTGTACGAAGCATCCTCTAGAACTTATCTAAGAAACCCTGGGCATCCTCGCCCTCTACACCACTGAAGGTCGGAGGCGGCAGTCTACCAAACCTCTCCAACCTACGCTGCTCATCCTCTAGCATAGAAGGAACTACATAGTCCTGAGCAGATGCAACCGGCTGGCGGCGTCTGAAGTCCCTGCACGACCTGCTCAGGTGTGCGAGCGGCGGGAGTCTAATTGCCTCCCACGGCGTTAGAAGTAGCTGCGGTTGTAGTGGCTGAAACCGCCTGAGCTAGGCCAGTGCAAACTAATAAGATTTGAGTCAAGGCCTCCTGAAGACCCAAAATCACAATGGGCATAGCTGGTGCCTGAGTTGGTGCTGTTACAGCGCCCATAACTGGGACCTGATCTTAAACTGGGGCAGCTGGTGGATCTGCAGGTGCTGCCCTAGCTGCTTTGCCCATACCACAACCACGACCGCGTCCTCGGCCTCTAGTGGCCATGGCTAGTGGTACTGGTGGTCGTCCATCCTGACCGGTAGTGCGTGTCCTCACCATCTATGAGAGAATGGAATAACAGAAGTTTAGTACTCGGATCAACAAATTCGCACGACAAGAATTTCAAGAATATGAAGCTTTTCCTAAAAGGTTTTACAACCTCTCGAGGATAAATACAGACGTCTCCGTACCGATCCACGAGACTCTACTAAACCTACTCATGACTCGTGAGACCTATGTAACCTAGGCTCTGATACTAACTTGTCACGACCCTAAACCCGGACCCGGTCGTGATGGAGCCTCTTATGAAGACAAGGCCAGCCAGTTAAACCCAATTCCATTTTTAAAACAGTTAAACAATAAGAAACAGTCTAAGCTTGAATAAATAAACCAAAGTAGCGGATGATATTATAAATATGCGGAAGGACAACCTAACACAGCCCGATACCGGGGTGTCACTAGTCATGAGCGTCTATAAAACCTAATACAAGTCTTAAAAGTCTACAAACTATTACAAATGTTTGATAAGAGATAAAAATGGTAAAGAGGGAGAAACACGGGACTGCGGACATCAATAGCTACCCCGTGGACTCCGATATCTGCCAGGAGCTCTCAACTCGCATTGGAAGGATCCGCAATGCCTGAATCTGCACACGGGGTTCAGGAAGTAAAGTGAGTACTCCAACTCAGTAAGTAACAAATGTAAATAAAGACTGAAAGCAGGAAATCACGTAAGGCACAAAAGCATGCTATAATGAAGCAGTAAAACCATTAAAACAGTTAACCAGTGAAAGATAGGTAAAATCCTTTAACTCAAAATTTACTTTATGAAAAGCCGTTTTCAACAATTAAGCAGGTAATTGACAATCAATTATGAAAAGTAAACACATAAGGGTTCGCCCCTCGAGCACAATATCAACAAATCCGCCCCTCGGGCAACATCTCAAGATAATACCAGCCCCTCGGGCAATCACATAGAATAATACCAGCCCCTCGGGCTCAATCTCACATCATAATGGGTACCCGCGCTCACTGGGAGTGTACAGACCCCTGGAGGGGCCCCTTACAGCCCAAGCGCAATATCAAGCCACCTCGTGGCATCATCACTAGGCCCTCAGCCTCATATCAATCAAGCCACCTCGTGGCGTACATATCTCAGGCCCTCAGCCTCATAATCAGTATCAAATGTTTCCTCACAACATAGGCCCTCGGCCTTACTCAGTCAAAAATCCTCACAAGCCACTCGGCCAGTAGTAAAACATGTTTATCAGCCCAAAATATCATTTAAAAGATCATGTAAGTGTTAAAACAGAGCAAACATGGCTGAGTACGAAAAATAATGAAATATAACATGGCTGAGTTCACGTATAAAGTCAAAATAGTGAGGAAATACCAGTAAAAATTCCCAAAGTGTTCAAATAATTTACACAAGGCCCAAATATGGCATTCAGCCTAAGTCATGATGATATCAAATAGATTTCAGTAAAATACGCGGTAAAATAGTCATTCGGGACAGACTAAGTCACAATACCCAACAGTGCACGACCCCACACTCGTCATCCAGCGTGTGCGTCTCCTCAATATAGCACTATGACGTGCAATCCGGGGTTTCAAACCCTCAGAACATCATTTATAATCATTACTCACCTCGAACCGGTCAAATCTCTAGCTCGCGATGCCTTGCCCCTCGAATCGGCCTCCACTCGCGTCGAATATATCCAAAATCATAACGAGGACGTCAAAATATGCTAAGGGAACGAAGCCCAAGCAAAAATAATCAAAATATGACACAAATCCCGAAACTACCAAAACCTGACCCCCGAACCCACGTCTCGGAATTCGATAATTTTTACATCAATAGATTCCTTATCTCTCCACGAGTTCATCCATATTAAATGTTCTGAAATCCGACCTCAAATGGTCCTTCAAATCCTCAATCAAAGGTCTAAATTTCCAAGCCCTAGTTCTTCAGTTTTAGGCTAAATTTCCATGATTATTTAGGTGAAATTCACATTTGAATCGAGTTTTAAGTCCAAGGATCTTGCCTCCAAGTGATTCCCCTTGAATCCCTCTTCAATCCCCTTCAAAACGCTCCAAGAACGACCAACAATGGAAGAAATAAACCCCAAAATCGCGGACAAGACGAGTACTTAAACATTCTGTCCAGGCCTAATTTCCTTCATCGCGATAGCGGGACATCCTTCGCGATCGCAAAGCACAAATCCTCAGCTCCCAAAATTAACCCTATGCGAACGCGTACAAGCCTATGTGAACACGGTGATCAAGCTCCCAACACTATGCGATCGCAGATTGGTTACCGCGTTCGCAATGAACAACTTCCATCCAAGACCCCTGGTCCACTCAACTCTATGCGAACGCGACCAACTCCCCACGTTCGCGATCAACAACTTCTCCACCTTATGCGATCGCAACTCCTCCTTTGCGAACGCGAAGACCAAACTGGACTACCCCTCAAAAGCTTATACGTGATTGCGAGAACCTCTTATGCGATCGCGAAGATGAAATCTTTGCAACAGCTGAACCTGCAAATCTGCAACTCCAAACTTCATGAAATGGTCCGATTGACCATCCGAAACTCAGCCAAGGTCCCCCAGGACCTCAACAAAAGGCACCAATATATCTCAAAACCTTATTCAAACTTGTACCAATCTTCAAAACACCTCAAACAACATCAAGTCAACCAAAACACATCGGATTCAAGCCTAAGTTTCTAAAATCTTCCAAATTTCGCTTTTGATAAAAAACCCAACCAAACCAAGTCCGAACGACCTGAAATTTTGCACACACATCCCAAATGATACAACAGAACTACTGCAACTCTTGAAATTCCATTCCGACCCCTATATCAAAATCTCGCCTACCAACCGGAAATTGCCAAAATATCAACTTCGCCAATTCAAGCCTAAATCTACTCCGAACCTCCAAAACTCATTCCGATCATGCTCCTAAGTCCTAAATCACCTCCCGAGGTTAACCGAACCATTAAAAGTCACATCCAATCCCTCTGACACATAGGTCAACATCCGGTTGACTTTTCCAACTTAAGCTTCCTCAAAAGAGACTAAATGTCTCAAACCTTACCCAAAATCATTTCGGATTCGATCCGACCAATACGATACCATATAACAGGGATAACAAAGCATAAAGAAACAGAAATAGGAAAAACGGAGTGGTAACTCATGAGATGACTGGTCGGGTCGTCAAAAGAGGTTAGCCCCGAGAGTAGAGGATAATGCAAGGTTTAGAATAGAGCAACATTTGTGCAAAGGGAGACGATGCTTAGTCTCTTGAGAAGGCAATGCTTAGACTTATACAAATAGGGAGGCAGGGCTTAGCCTCATGCAAGAATTTAGACAAGGCTTAGTCTTATGCAAAGAGAAGGCAATGCTTAGCCTTATGCAAATGTGGAGGCAGGGCTTAGCCTCATGCAAGATTTGAGACAGGGCTTAGTCTCATGTAGAGAGAAAGCAATGCTTAACCTTATGAAAATATGGAGGCAAGGCTTAGCCTCATGCATGGAAGATTTGAGACAGGTCTAAGTCTCATGCGGAGAGAAGGCAATGCTTAGGCTTATGCGAATATGGAGGCAGGGCTTATCCTCATGCAAGATTTGAGACAGGGCTTAGTCTCATGCAGAGAGAAGGCAATGCTTAACCTTATCCAAATATGGAGCCAGGGCTTAGCCTCATGCAAGATTTGAGACAGGGCTTAGTCTCATGTAGAGAAAAAGCAATGCTTAGCCTTATGAAAATATGAAGGCAGGGTTTAGCATCGTGCAAGATTTGAGATAGGGCTTAGTCTCATGCAGAGAGAAGGCAATGTATGTAAATATGGAGGTAGGGCTTAGCCTCATGCAAGATTTGAGACAGGGCTTAGTCTCATGCAGAGAGAAGGCAATGCTTAGCTTTATGCAAATATGGAGGCAAGGCTTAGCCTCATGCAAGATTTGAGACAGGGCTTAGTCTCATGTAGAGAGAAGGCAATGCTTAGCCTTATGTAAATATGGAGGCAGGGCTTAGCCTCTTGCAAAGAGAAGGCAATGCTTAGCCTTATGCAAATAGGGAGGCAAGGATTAGCCTCATGCAAAGATCGAGACAGAGCTTAGTCTCGTGCAATAGAAAAATAACAAATAGGAGCAGAATATTTCTTAGTTGGGTATATATTTGCGCTTGGCGGCCTGGTTGTTATGAAGATAAAGATTTTAAGGCGCACGTATTGGTGGTTATTCCTTGTCCCTGCATTCAAAGAAAAATCGTGAGTTTTGTAGGGGAGGTTGGTTCGTGCCTTTGTTTGCTTATTTTTCTTTGCTTTGGTTTGGAGATCTTGTTCGAGTTACCCTAGGTAACACCTGGCTGCCATAGAAATAAAGTTTTCGAAAAATATGCACTTATTGATGAAATAGAGTCATTTTGGAAAACATAGTGGTATGTAGTATCAAGTAAATTAGATGAACTAACGTCTGCGACACTTTTAGAGACATTGCAGCTTTCTTTGCGTTAGAATTTTGAGGATCCTCCTCAAAATTCTGCCTCCGCTTAATAAGTGATCCTTCGGCCATTTTGCATGTAATGAAGTTTGTTGGATCTGTTCTGGAATTTTGAGAATCCTTCTCAAAATTCTGCCCAGTTACTTTACCGATTTCTAACTATCTTACACATGATGACGTCGATTATAATTGCTCCGGAATTTTGAGGGTCCTCCTCAAAATTCTACCTCAGTTTCTGGTTTTGGGAAAATGATGATTTTATTAAGATGTGACCGAACCTATAGGGTTGCCTACGTATCCCCTCTTAAATGGGAATCAGGTCAAGCATAGTTCAGTTACATTAGATGAAGAAATGTAAACAATCTAAACATAGTATCTTTTGACTGCGTCTGAATTGATAGATTTTGGCCAAACTTCTCCGTCCATTTCTACAAGTATGAGCGCTCCTCCTGTTAGCACCCTGAGAACCATGTAGAGCCCTTGTCAATTGGGTGAAAATCTTCCTTTAGCTTCATCTTAATGTGGGAAGATTCGCTTCTGTACTAGCTGCCCCGATGTGAATTGTCTTGGTTTGACCCTTTTGTTGAAGGCTCTGGACATTCTGTTATGATAAAGCTGACCATGACACACTGCATTCATTATTTTCCCATCTATGTGGCTAGTTTCTCATAGCGGCTCCTTATCCATTCTACATCACTAAGTTCGGCTTCTTGTATAATCCTTAAAGAAGGAATTTCTATCTCGGCGGGAATGACAACTTCGGTATTGTGAACCAGAAAATAGGGAGTTGCCCCAGTTGTGTGCGGACTGTGGTACGGTATCTGTGAGCACCTAATTTTTTACCATTTTTTATTTTTTTCACTCACTTTTTAGTATTTAAATAGATTTCAAGTTTAATTTTAATATTTTAGTTTATTTCACCTTTTTATAGGTTTATTTTAGATAAATTGAAAATTACAAAAAAAAATGAGTTACATATTTTTAGAGTATTAGTTTTATTTTTATTTTACAAAGAAAGAAAAGTTTCCAAAAAAAATTTGTTTTATTTAGTGTAGTGCAATTTTTAAATTAGAGACTTTCCACAAATGAGGATTGAGTGTATAGTAATTTTATCTTGCTATTTTGATTTAGTAGGAGTAGATTTTATTTTTATTTATTTGTTATAAACAAAATACTACAAAAAAAGTAGAGCCAATCAGAATTGGCTAACTTGCAAAATATTCCATGTTATCTCATTAACAAATTTTTCACGTAACACACAAAGATAGCTGCCATAAAATAGCTGCCACATTAGATTCTTTCATGAGGGAAATTTTTTTCTTTAAACCTTATTTAATAAGACCTTTCTTGCTTCCCAATTCAATGACTTAGCTATATAGACACATACATAACAAGAAAAAGAATGGACAGAAAAGAAATAAAAGGCAGAGAAGGCAAAAACAAAAAAAGAGATCTAAAAAGGGAGCAACCGATCTTCATCTTCTTAGAGAAGACATTAGCAGCGACAGACCTCCCTTCACAAAGCCAACAGCCTCACCCCCATCGTCCAAATCTCAGCCGACAAGCCTTCTTGACCTTCATTGCCGGCGAGCAGCCAAAAAATAAAAGGCAGCTTTGGTCAGCCCCGCTGGTCACTACTTTTCCCACTGCTCTTTCCTTTTTCCTCGCACACTTCTCGCTCTTAGCTGCCATCGCAGCTGCCGAAGCTGACCACCAGTTTGTCGGCGAGCATTATCCCTTCATCACTCCACTGTTTCTCTCGTCCTTCCCTTTACAATTTCGCCACCCGCTATCGATTTTCCGACAACTTGTATATTTTCCGGTGAGGTTCTCGTTCATCCGAATCTGGTTCCATCGAGTTCGGAGTTGTAGTTCGCCGTCAACTTGGCGTGGTCGTTGGGTAGAGTTCCAGCTAAACGTTCTGTTTCCCTTAAAATTTGGTTGAAGCTTTACATTGTAATCCAACGTTGAAGATTCAATATTAACATGAAAGAAAATTGCTCCGTTGAGCCTCTGTTCCGGCTTTTGATTCTTATTTGTGTTTCAAAGAGTCTCTGCATCTTCTTCGATTCCTCTTGTCTTGTTCGTGGGGTGCATTTAATTTTTCTTATATACTAAGTGTAATTTTTGGATATGCTCATTTCCTATGGAACATCGTTTTAAAGTTTGAGTTGTTTATCTTGATTTGTCACTTATGCATTTATGCTACATATAAATGATGTGTGATTACAGTGTATATTCTTTTTCTCTTAGTAATTGTTTATTTCAGCTCTTATGCTCATCTAAAGCCAAAATGTGTTTCTCATGAATTACAATCTGAATGACCAAAATGGAGGCATCGTTGAACCATTTTCTCGGTCTCACACGAAATTTCATACTACTTGTTTCACAAATTAATCTCAAAGTGAAAAATGAACAGTTTATGAATATTCGTAGAAAATGCTTTAGGTGCGACTTAATCTATCATCGTGATTGTATATACATTCGCGTGACATAATTACTATTTTAAAAAATATATCAAGGTAGGCATTCGCGCGACTTTTGCCAAGCTTTCTTAAATATTAAGTGTTGTGAATTGTGTACACGTACGCATGACATGATTCTTGACGCGCCAAAAAAAATGAATACACTTACGCGTGATTCGTTTCAAATTAAAAAGCTGTAAAGGTAAATGTACATAGGTTCTGAAATACGTAATTAAACAATTTAATTAATCCAATTATGGTTAAAGTGACCGTGCTAAAACTACGGAATCCGGAAGTGCCTAACACCTTCTCCTGGGTTAACAGAATTCCTTACCCGGTCTTCTGGTTGCGTAGAATTTTAACGGAGTCAAAATTTTCTCGATTTGGGATTTAAAATAAATTAGTGACTTGGGATACCATAAATTATTCCAAGTGGGGACTCTGAAATAAATAAATAATTTCATTTTGATTAATGTCACTTAAATTAGAAAAACTCCCTTATATCCCCCTCGGGTAAAAGGAGGTGTGACAGCTCTAGCGACTCTGTTGGAGATAGAACCCAAAATCTCTTATTCAGGGTTCAAGAATTCGAGCTTGTTAATGTGATTTTTACTTGGCTTTATTAATTATTGATATTACTGTATTTTTGTGGGCCTAAGGTGCTAATTGCTGCTCATTTACCACTTTGATATTATTTGAACTTTGTTAAAATGTCTTCTTACTCCTCCCTTCTGAGTCTTCTAAAAAATATGGTGCCCACGTTGACGTGGCCCGATTTTCTGTTAGAGGTCGTACCAAATAGAACGAGGATGGATCAGCCACTAGGTCGGGTAGACTTTCATGCTCCCGGTACGTCGCTCCCACCTCGGCTCAAGTTGTCTGCTTGAGTAAGCTAGGTCTAGAACATATCCCCAGGTTTAAACCTAGAATAACAAAACCTCATGCCGGATCCCTAGTAGGAACGTTTGTTTGCATCACGTACATTTGACTTTGGAGACTCAAAACAGGGGTTGAGTCCGTCTAGGATAGGCGTACCCGAAATAAAAGACCATCCTAATGCATCTTACGTGCTATTTGTACATTTATTTGCTTCGGTTTGTATGTTGACCGGCTAAGGAAAGAAAAATAACAGAAAAATCAAGAGTGAGGTAGGATAGAGAATTCACCCATTTCTAAAACTTCCGATATTTGAAAATGCCTCGAAACTCTGCCAAAATTTTTGAAAAAAAGAGGAAAAGAAAATGTATTTCAAAAAAAAAAAATTGAGTCAATATCATGTTTTTCCAATTATGTCAAAACTGATCGAACTACGCAGGTCTGATTCTCACCGGATGTGAGATACGTAGGCAAACCTTATCGGTTCCGGCCCACAATTTTCAAAAAATCCAAAAATATTTTTCTTTACTTCCATCTTTAGAAAGTCTTTCTTTTAGACCCCAATTTTCAAAAATCCAAATATATTTTTCTTTAATTCATTCTTTAGAAGCTTTTCCTTAGAAAATTTCAAATAAAAAAATAAAAACCAAAAATATTTTCTTTCTTTTTAGAAGTTTTTCATTCGAAAAAGAAAATCAAATAATAATCCAAAATATTTTTTATTCTTTAGAAGTCTTTCTCCGAAAAATAAAAATATTTTTTTTCTTTCTTCCTTCCCGAGAAGTCTTTCTACGAAAAAATAAAATAAAAATCGAACTTCATAGAAAAATATTTTCTTTCTTCTTTAGAAGTCTTCTTTTCAAAATTCTCAAAAAACAAACAAACAAACAATTCAAACTCCAAAAATATTTTTGTTTTCTTCTTTATAAGTCTTTCTTTCGAAAAAAATAAAAATAAAAAATTCGAAATTAGTTTATTTCTTTTATTCCCGATCTTTCCGAACTACGCAGAATCTGATTCATGTTCCCATATGATACGTAGACAACCCACATTAGGTTAGATCGAATCATTAAAAAAAAAAAGAAAAAAAAGAGAAAGAAGGAAGAAAAAGTGCTTAAAAAAACTGGAGAGTGACCATTCTAACATGTTGTTTGTTTTGAATTGTGAAGAAAGTGTGAGGTGGTCGGTTAGTGTTAAGCTAGCAACACATCCATAATTCACAAGATACAAAAGGAAAATGCCAATGACAACTAACATCGAAGCTATTACGAGTGGTCAAGAGACTCGAGGTCAGAGGGTTCAACATGAATCTACTGTGGTTGAGGAAAATAGAGTACTGAAATAGAAAATGACTGAAATGTGTCAAGCATGAGACAATAGCCAAGGATTGCCTTTTTCTATTCATGGTTTCCCAGAGTTCACACCCATCTCGACTACTACCACTCCGGTCACTTTGTCTGATCAATCCTATCCACCTGGGTTCAGTCTTTATCCCAACTGTATGACTACAACTGAAACTTCTATTGCGTGCTCCCAAAGTGTGCCATTGACAACCAATCAGACAACCGCTATTGTTATGCCCGTCTCCACTATCCCACAACCAACGGTGGTGCAGAGGAAAACTCATGAGTCACAATTTGCTACCCAGCAAGAACAGTCCCACTCTTCTAAGTACCACTCGTACCTATTTGATCTTCCAGCAAAGATTGAGAAGTCTGCCCGAAAGGTGGCACAGGAAGAAATGACCCAAAGAGTGAAAAGCTTAGAACAACAGTTGAAAAACATACAAGGGTTGGCAGGTCAGAAAAGTATTGCCTTCAAGGATCTATGTATGTTCCCCGATGTCCACTTGCCACCTGGTTTCAAGACTCCCAAATTTGAACAGTATGATGGACATGGAGACCCCATAGCCCACCTGAAAAGGTATTATAATCAACTAAGAGGTGCGGGAGGAAAGGAAGAATTCTGATGGCTTATTTTGGGGAAAGCCTTATGGGAGTAGCCTCCGAATGATTTATGGATCAAGACATATCTCGCTGGTATGTTTGGGATGACATGGCACAGGCCTTTGTCAAACAGTTCCAATACAACATTGACATCGCCCCAGACCGCAATTCCCTTTCAAACCTGAAGAAGAAACCAACTGAAAGTTTCAAGGAATATGCCATTAAATGGAGAGAGCAAGCAGCTAGAGTTAAGCCACCCATGGATGACCACGAGTTAATCACTATCTTTCTTCAAGCTCAAGAGCCAGATTATTTTCAAATCATGATGTCCGTAGTGGGCAAATCCTTCTCGAAGGCAATCAAAATGGGGGAAATGGTTGAGAATAGCCTTAAGACAAGAAGAATTATAAGTCAAGCAATTCTCAAAGTTGCAACTCAGACTGTCCAGACTGAATATGATAATTTTTGTGACACGAATGAGAAAAGTTAAGAAACCATGATGATATTAGTGTCAAGAAGAGGTCCTAGGAGAACATCTCAAAGGTATGAACAATCTCGTCTAGTTTTCGATGATTCCCCTGAATACTATTATCCACCTCAGAACCCTCAATACTATGTTGCTTCACCTCAGTATGTTGCCCGGCTACCAAGACACCCCATAAGGCGAGCACCAGCACCGCAAAATCTCCACCAACCTCCACAAAATTTTCAAGTGCCCTATAACTCATGTCCAAGCCCAGGGTATAGAAGGGAACAAAGGTTGAAAGATAATTTTACACAAATAGGAGAGTCCTATGCAAGCTTATTTGAGAAGTTAAAGTATTATGACATGATTGCACCTAATCCTTCATATCATGTGGACCCACGTGCAAGAAGCTTTGACCCATCTAAAAGGTGTGAATATAATTCCAATGCCTAGGGGCACAATGTTGAAAGTTGTAAGGATTTGAAAAGAAAAATAGAAAGGATGATTCAGGAAAAACTAATTATGATCCAAGACAATGACACCCAAAGTATCATGCAGAATCCTTTACCTGCACATGACGATGCACAATTTGTGGGGATGATGCCTGGTGACTTGGAGTATGATAATCCTCTCGGGAACTTGCCGACTGAAATTGGAGAAGGCCATGTTGATTTTGATGAGCAAATCTGTGGCTAAATGTCAAGCTTAGTAATTGAAAAGTCATTCTCTCCTCACTAGGAAGGAATCTTGGTAGCTTGTTTTGATGTTTTTTCTGTTATCTGGGTTATTTCAGGGTTGTGATCCAGATTTTATTTGTTTTATTGAGTCAAACTCTTCTATCCCTTTATTTTGTCTGTGTGAGTCTTGTTTGTTTGTTCTGTTGCTATTTTCAGTGTATGGGTTATTTCAAGGTTGTAGTTCAGATTTTAAGTTGTTTTTCTTATTGTCAAACCCTTTCATCCTTTATTCAATGAAATACAGTTTGTCCTATTGTGTCATTCCATGCTTAGTTCTTTTGCCGCTAGTTCTAGTGACATGACATGTATGCGAAACTTTTAGCCAGATCTTAGAAAATTGATTTAAGCTTGAATTGGATAACTGAGAAAAAGATACTTTTGAGGATAAAAAAGAGTTGAAATACCTTGGAATTAAGCCCGAGTAAAATATAAGTGGAACTAGAATAGTCATACCCGTGGAGGTTAAGGATCTTTACCTTCAAAATTATTGTGAAGATCGGGTTTGAGGAAGAACAATTGAAGTTTGTTGGATATTTTGACATTAAGGGATGGAAAGTGTCTTGTGACCATGACACACTCAGAAGATAGACATGTTCGTCAATGCTGTGATCGCGAAAGGATAACATGATTGGCATTCTCGAGGCTAGGAGACCCTTTTTCTACTATCTAAACACTTTATATCACTACCCCTTTTGAGTATGTGTTATTTTCTTTGACCGCCCTCTTTTGAAATCAAGTTTAGAGTCCAAAAAAAAGAAAAAAAAAAGAAAAGAAAAGTCCATGTCCCAAACGTACAAACTGGGGCAATTCTTAAAAAGTTCAAGTGAAAAAAATGAAGAAGAAAAGAACTGTCAAAGGTCCATGCCCCCAAAAAATAGAAGCTGGGACAACTTGTTTTGAAAACAATAAAAAAGACAAAAGAAAAAAAAGACAAAGAAAAAGAAAGAAAGATGAAAAAAAATAGTTAGGTCAGATGTTTGAACTACGTTGACCTGATTCCTTTAAAAGGGGATACGTAGGACCTTACACAGTTCGGTCCAACGAAATAAGAATAAAAAAAATTCCAAAAAAATTCCAGTATCTGAAAGTGGGGAAAATATTTTATTTCCCTTTTGAAAGAGTCGATTCCAAGAGTTGTAAGTCTACAACCCATCATATTGAGTCTACCTTGAGCCTTCATGCTGTCCTTTCTTTCCAACCCTATCGAAAAACCTTCAAATAAAGACATCCCCATATGCCTTCAAGAATGCCAAGAGAAGCGTGCAATGAGCAACGGTGATCATGCAACATAGAACACTGTCAAGTTGCTAACACAAAAAGGAAAAAGAAAAAAGAAAAAGAAAAATGAGAGAGTCTTACTAGTGAAAACCTTCATGGGCACTGTAAGGCGACAGTAAATAGGGATAAATAAATGAGAGAGACGTGTTGGTGAAAACTCCTCGGGGCACCACTAGTCGAAAGTGAGTCATGAGGTAGATGCAAAGAATTGACACGAACAAGCCCGACTTCAAAGGTCATAAGAATGGTAAAAGGAAATATTATATCAGTTTGATAGATCAGGCCATTAAGTGCAAAATACATGTCATGATCATTAAAGCTAGTTATTAAAATAAAATAATAAAAAAAACTCTTCATTTTGTTCCCGACATGGGCATTTATTATTAATATTGTTTCTTTGCATCATTGTGTCCTTCACTCTGAGTCAGTCCTTGTCAAAACAAGCAAGAAAAGATTTCAAAATCTGCTACCAGCTTTTCAGTTGCACCAAAGTAAATTTGGCCAGCACACTCAGTTGTTACTTTCAACATGCCTTGAGAATTCATGCAAAGGCGTCCCCTCAAAAGACTCTTATCAACCTACTTAGCTAAAGAAATCAAAGATAACCTCAAGGTTAATAAGGGATTCTCTGTAGTACAGAACAAGGACTATGGAGTGTGCACATCGAGCAAAAGGCACTTCTAGTTGTGATTCTCTCTGATAGACTAATTGCTCTAAAAGCAAGAAGTCATTCAAGATATCAGAAAAGGTCACCTAAGCAAAGATCTCCGGTTAGGATAAGGCTGATTGAGCTACAAATACAAATGGTACTGGGTGTGAAACAATCAGGGTTGATGCAGAGTAAAAGTCTCTTGAAACCGACTCAAGCTGATGGAGCAAAAGCTAAGTTGTCCAACACTCAAGGCCACAAACCGATAACCACTTTCAAAACGGACAATTTTTTTTTTTAAACAGGAACAAAGCAGTGCAGGGAAAGTGGTTCAAAAAAGGGGAAAAGAAAAGAGAAAAAGAAAGAAAAATAAGAAAGAAAAAAAAGATAAAGAAGAGAAGACAAGAGCCGACAAAAGGAAGTTTCTCAAATCTTTGCCTTTATTTGTCTTGATAATGTGCATAAAATCTTGCTATTGCTCTTCATATTTTTTCCTTCTAGGTTAATACATCCTAGTATGATGGATTTTCCTCCCAATAAATATCTTAGTCTGATGAATCTTTCTCCTAATATAAAACACCCTAGTCTAATGAACTTTCTCCTAGGATCGAAATCTTAGTCTTATGAATCTTTCTTCTAAGATAACAAATAAAACCTAGTCTGATGAATCTTTCTCATAGGATAAACGTCTTAGTCTGATGAATTTTCTCCTAAGATAGAAGACCTAGTCTGATGAACTTTCTCCTAGGATAGAAGTCTTAGTTTGATAAATCTTTCTCCTAAGATAACAAAAAAAAACCTAGTCTGATGAATCTTTCTCCTAGGATAGACGTCTTAGTCTGATGAATTTTCTTCTAAGATAGAAGATCTAGTCTAATGAACTTTCTCCTAGGATAGAAATATTGGTCTGATGAATCTTTCTCCTAAGATACCACAAAAAAAGAAGAAAAGTGACCTAGTCTGATGAACCTTCTCCTAGGATCAAAATCTTAGTCTGATGAATCTTTCTCCTAGGATAGAAGACCTAGTCTGATGAAACTTTCTCCTAGGATAAAAATCTTAGTCTGATAAATCTTTCTCTTAAGATTAAAACCTAGTCTAATGAATTTTCTCCTAGGATAATAATTTCTTAAAAAAAGAAGAAAAGGAAGTCTGGATTTGAAAAAAAGGGTCAATTTTTATTTTTCTTAAGTTACCAATCTTTAGTTTTCTTGAAATCAGGGGTCCCTCCTGGAGAATAGGGTTAGTGTTTACTTTAGTCAAGCTTAGTTTATAGTTTTCCGCAAGCTCAATCTCAAATCTAGGAGACGCATTTCCTAGTTTGGGTTATTCAAGTTTCATCCCTAAGAGACGCACATCCTAGTCGAGTCTTTAATTTTACTCTCATCATTGCATCCTTCATCAACAACGTAGGTGATTTATAGTTCTGCTAACAACTCACAAATCTTCCTAGTGCAAACTGGGGCAGAAAGGTTTCTTTTGTTTTGTCTTTTTTGCTGTAGTAGCAGGCACCCACCTGGAGAGTGAAGGAATTCATTTCAAGTTTCAAATCGGAAGTAGCACGAGTTGCCTGAAGAATAAGGTTTTTACCTCGAGTCACGGGGGTTTGAGATTACCAAAGAAGAAATCTCAATCCAAGATAAAAAAATAAAAATAAAAATAAAAAGAAGAAGAGGGAAGTGAATCCAAATGCAGAAGCAGATAAAAGATGTGAACTGCTCAATACATGGTTGAAGTCACGCGCATTGCATGTCCGGTATTGATCCGAAGAAGCCGTGGAAGAATGAACTAACACATGCAGCTAACAAGCATCAAGATTCAGATCAGAGTACGCATGAAGAACCAACCAAAACTCAAGATCAAACTTCAGAAGACTCATAGATAAGAATCTTGTAACTCGTAGCTGATAGGCTTAGTTAGTCTTTTAAATTTTGATTTTTGATGTAATAACAAGACCTCAGACCGGAGCCTTGACGGAACCTCACTCGACTCTCGAATTCATCACTCTATCATTCTTCTTGAACTACGCGTGACCTGATTCCCTTATAACCCAGGATATGTACGTTGTCCAAAACTAGGACTCGGTTGCACCTTTTTCTTTTATTTTCTTCCTCTTTTAAATAACGATATGGTAAAAAATTAGTCGCATGGTTCACTTTGTCTTTGCCTGAAAACCCTTCATGTTTACAAGCAAAGAGGGGCAGCTGTGAGTACCTACTTTTTGACCATGTTTGGTTTTTCCAATCACTTTTTAGTATTTAAATAGATTTCAAGTTTAATTTTAATATTTTAGTTTATTTTACCTTTTTATAAATTTATTTTAGATAAATTGAAAATTACAAAAAAAAAAAAAGAAGAGAGTTACATATTTTTAGAGTATTAGTTTTATTTTCATTTTACAAAGAAAGAAAAGTTTTCAAAAAAAATAGTTTTATTTACTTTAGTGCAATATTTATATTAGATACTTTCAACAAATGAAGATTGATTGTATAGTAATTTTATCTTGCTATTTTTGATTTAGTAGGAGTGTATTTTATTTTTATTTATTTGTTATAAACAAAATACTACAAAAAAAGGAGAGCCAATCAGAATTGGCTAACTTGCAAAAGATTCCATGTTATCTTATTAACAAACTTCTCACGTGACACACAAAGGTAGTTGCCACAAAGTAGTTGCCACATTGGATTCTTTCACGAGGGAATAATTTTTCTTTAAACCTTATTTAATAAGACCTTTCTTGCTTCCCAATTCAATGGCTTAGCTATATAGACACATACATAACAAGAAATACAATGGACGGAAAAGAAATAAAAGGCAGAGAAGGCAAAAACAAAAAAAGGAGATCTAAAAAGGGAGCAGCTGATCTTCAGTTTCTTGGAGAAGACATTAGCAGCGACGGACCTCCCTTCACAAAGCCAACAGCCTCACCCCCATTGTCCAAATCTCAGCCGACCACCCTTCTTGACCTTCATCGCCGGTGAGCAGCCAAAAAAAGAAAAGGCAGCTATTGTCAGCCCCGCTGCTCACCACTCCTCCCACTGCTCTTTCCTTTTTCCTCGCACACTTCTCGCTCTTAGATGCCATCGCAACTGCCGAAGCTGACCACCAATTTGCCGGCGAGCATTTCCCCTTCATCACTCCACTGTTTCTCTCGTCCTTCCCTTTACAGATTCGCCACCCACTATCAATTTTCCGACAACTTGTATATTTTCTGGCGAGGTTCTCATACATACAAATCCGGTTCCATCGAGTTTGTAGTTGTAGTTCGTCGTCAAGTTGGCGTGGTCATTGGGTAGAGTTCCGGCCAAACGTTTTGTTTCCCTTAAAATTTTGTTGAAGCTTTACATTGTAATCCAAGGTTGAAGATTCAATATTAACATGAAATAAAATTGTTCCGTTGAGCCTCTGTTCCGGCTTTTGATTCTTATTTGCGTTTCAAAGAGTCTCCGCATCTTCTTCGATTCCTCTTATCTCGTTCGTGAGATGCGTTTAATTTTTCTTATATACTAAGTGTTATTTTTGGAACTTCTCATTTCCTTTGGAACTTCATTTTAAAGTTTGTTGTTTATCTTGATTTGTCACTTATGCATTTATGCTACATATAAATGATGTGTGATTACAGTGTATATTCTTTTTCTCTTAGTAGTTGTTTGTTTCAGCTCTTATGCTCGTCTAAAGCCAAAATGTGTTTCTCATGAATTACAATCTGAATGACCAAAACGGAGGCATCGTTGAACCATTTTCTCGTCCTCACACGAAATTTCATACTACTTGTACCACAAATTAATCTCAAAGTGAAAAATGAACAATTTATGAATATTCGTAGAAAATGTTTTAGGTGTGACTTAATCTATTATCGTGATTGTGTACACGTTCGCGTGATATAATTACTATTTTCAAAAATATATCAAGGTGTGCATTTGCGCGACTTTGGCCAAACTTTCTTAATTATTAAGTGTTGTGAATTGTGTACACGTACGCGTGACATGATTCTTGACGCGCCAAACAAAATGAATACACGTACGCGTGATTCGTTTCAAATTAAAAAGCGGTAAAGGTAAATGTACAAAGGTTCTGAAACACGTGATTAAACAATTTAATTAATCCAAGTATGATTAAAGCGACCGTGCTAAACTACGAAATCCGGAAGTACCTAACACCTTCTCCTGAGTTAACAGAATTCCTTACCTGGCCTTCTGGTTGCGCAGACTTTTAATGGAGTCAAAATTTCCTCGATTTGGGATTTTAAATAAATCGTTGACTTGGGACACCATAAATTATTCCAAGTGGCGACTCTGAAATAAATAAATAATTCCATTTCGATTAATGTCACTTAAATTAGAAAAACTCCCTAATATCCCCCTTGGGTAAAAAGGAGGTGTGACAATATCCCAATTAGGCGAATGGTAACTTCTCGTGCCATTGTTGTGATTTTCTACCATTTTCCTTAGTATCTTTTTGATGTTCTTGTTGGCAGCTTCCACGGCTCCATTCATTTGAGGCATGTATGCTGTGGAATTTTGTGCTTGATTTTGAAGGTTTCATACATGATTTTTATCAAATCACTGTTGAGATTGACGGCATTATCAGTGATGATGGACTCAGGAACCCGGAATCGGCAAACAATACGATCCCTGACAAAATCTGCTATGACTTTCTTGGTTATAGCTCCTTAAGATGCAGCCTCCACCTATTTTATGAAGTAATCGATGGCCACTAAAATGAACTTGTACCTGTTCGAAGCAGTTGGCTCGATCGGACCGATGGCATTCATTCCACAGGCAGCAAAGGGCCAAGGTGCGCTTGTTGCATTGAGTTTATTTGGTGGTACCCTTATCATTTCTGCATATATCTGGCATTGGTGGAATTTCTGGACATACCGGATGCAATCTGTTTCCATAGTCATCTAAAAATATCCAGCTCTGAGTATCTTCTTGGCTAGAACAAAACCGTTCATATGTGGTCTGCAGGTTCCGACATGTATTTCATCGAGCAATCTGGAAGCCTCTTTGGCGTCAACACACCATAATAGTCCTAGATCAGGTGTTCTCCTATACAAAATTCCTCCGCTTTGGAAGAAATTATTGGAAAATCTACGTAGTGTATGTTTCTGAGCATGGTTTGCCTGCTTTGGGTATTCTCCTTTTGCCAAATATTCCTTGATGTCGTGAAACCATGGGTTTCCGTTCGTTTCTTATTTGACGTGGGCACAATAAGCTGGCTGAATATAGATCCTTACTGGGATGGGATCGATGAAATTCTTATCTTGGTGCGGTATCATGGACGACAAAGTAACTAGTGCATCTGCAAACTCGTTCTGGACTCTTGGAACATGTTTGAATTCTATCTTCGTGAACCTCTTCATCAATTCTTGCATATGATACAAGTATGGTAGTATCTTGGTGTTTTTCGTAGCCTATTCTCCTTGAACCTGATGTACCAGAAGATCCGAATCACCAATTACCAGCAACTCTTGTATATTCATATCGATGGCCAAATTGAGCCCTATGATGCAAGCCTCATATTATTCCATGTTGTTAGTGCATGGGAACCTAAGTTTTGCATATACCGGATAATGTTGACCTGTCTCTAACACCAAGATTGCTCCAATACCCACTCCTTTGAAGTTTGGAGCTCCATCGAAGAACATTTTCCAACCGTCATATGCTTCAGCAATGTCCTCTCCTACGAATGACACTTCTTTGTCAGGAAAATACGTTTTTAGTGGTTCGTATTCTCCTCCCACAGGATTTTCATCAAGATGGTCTGCCAACACTTGTCCTTTGACTGCCTTCTGAGTTACATAGATGATATCGAACTCACTCAACAATATCTGACATTTGGCTAACTTCACGGTAGGCATAGGCTTTTGAAAGATGTACTTTAGAGGATCCATTCTTGATATGAGGTATGTGGTATAGTCACAGAAGTAATGCCTCAATTTTTGAGTTATCCATGTCAAAGCACAGCAAGTGCGTTCTAGCATATAGTATTGTGCTTCATAAGGTGTGAACTTCTTACTCAAGTAATATATGGCTTGCTCTTTTCTTCCTGTCTCATCATGTTGTCCCAAAACACAGCTGAAAGCCCCATCTAGTACGGACAAATAGAGTAGCAAAGGTCTCCCAGGTTCTGGCGGGACTAGGACTGGTGGCGTGGACAGGTATTCCTTAATTTTGTCAAAAGCCCTTTGACAATCTTCAGTCTAACTGGTTTCAGCATCCTTCCTCAACATTTTGAAAATGGGTTCACATATTACTGTGGACTGCACTATGAAGAGGCTAATGTAATTGAGGCGTCCCAGGAAGCTCATCACGTCCTTATTGCTCTTTGGTGGTAGTAACTCTTAGATAACTTTAACTTTTGATGGGTCCAACTCGATTCCTCGGCGGCTAACGATGAATCCCAACGATTTTCCTGCAGGAACCCCGAATGCACATTTTTCAGGGTTCAATTTTAAATTGTACTTCCATAGCCTATCAAAGAACTTCCTCAAGTCTGCTATGTGATTTGTGGTGCTCTTGGATTTGATGATGACGTCGTCAACATATACCTCTATTTTCTTGTGTATCATATCATGAAAGATGGTCATTATGGCCCTCATATAGGTGCCCAAGCATTCTTTAGATCGAATGGCATCATTTTGAAAGAGCACACCCCCATGGTGTAATGAAAGCTGTTTTCTCTACGTCTTCATCGTCCATCCAAATATGATAATAATCTGTGAAGCATTCTACAAAGGATTAGAGTTCATGCTTGGCTCAATTGTCAATAAGAATATGTATATTTGGTAGTGGGAAATCATCATTGGGACTTGATTTGTTTAAATTCGGATAGTCAACACACACACTGGCTTTCCCATATTTCTTCGGAACTGGTACGATGTTGGCTAACCAGGTTGGATACTTAACTACCCTGAGGACTTTGGCTTTGACCTGCTTAGTGACTTCCTCCTTGATTTTGAGGCTCATGTCTGGTTTGAACTTTCTGAGTTTCTGCTTCACTGGCGGACATGTTGTATTGGTAGGCAACTTATGAGCCACTATGGATGTGCTCAGGCCGGTCATGTCATCATATGACCATGCAAATATATCCTCATATTCTTTCAGAAAACGAGTGTATTCTTCCTTCTCTGACGGTGATAGGTGAATACTTATGCGAGTCTCCTTGATGGTTTCAGAATCTCCCAAATTGATTGCCTCGATTTCGTCCAGGTTGGACATAGGTTTGTTCTCAAAATTCTCAACTTCTATGATAACTTCCTTAGGTATCTCATCCTCTTCTTCCGAGTCACTATCCTTATGTTGCATTATCTCATTACATGTCACAGTCATTGATTCATCAAGATAAGAAATATTAATGTTGTAGAAGAAAGATATGAAAGATAACGATAATAAAATATCACATTATTTGATAAATGCTGAAATGTTAAACAAAATATCGTCTGAATGACTTCAAAACAATATTTTCCAAAACGAAATACTGAAAGGAAGATATTTTAAAAACTAAATGCTCAAAAAGACTTGTTTTTTCAAATAACATTAGTAGCCATGCTACCCCCGGGACTCGTCTAGCCATTGATGGTATGGCGGTCTAGTTCCTAAGAAATGTTCCCTTCTCCATGGTCTGAATGGTAAGGCCTTCTTCTTTCTCCTCCTCAACTATCACATTGCAATCCGTATCCTTGTCTTCTAGAAACAAATTCCTTAGCCTAGCCAAAACTTCCTCCTCTGTAGATCCCCATATTATATCGGCCTGATGAAAGGTCTGACTCAGATGCAGCACTGGCTGCTCGAGAGGGTAATAGGGACCACGCCATAGTGGCGACCAATCATCATATTATTGCCATGTATACTAATATCCGAGCCCAAAAGTTGTGCCATGACATTTCAACTGTATTGGTTTGGTAATGCCCTAGAGTTTCTTCCCAAGCCCTTTGCCAGTTTCATACCCTGACCATGCCAATATTCTTTCTATCTTGCTACTCCACCATTTATCTTTCTAAATTGCATTGACACGCTCGATGCAGTGATAAGTTTCTCCACCTAGATTTCTTCTATTCTCAACAATCGGGACAGTTTGAATGGTGTAAATGGGATTACTTCCATCTCTGTGAATGATTACCTCCTGATGGTTCCATTCGAACTTCACGACCTGGTGTAACGTAGAAGCCACAGCTCTAGTGGCATATATCCAAGGTTGTCCCAGTAGAATATTGTACGTAGCAGATGTTTTTAATACTTGAAACTCAACATCGAACCAAGTCGGGAGCATCTGCAAACAAAGTTAATTTTCCCAATTGTGTCCCTTTGAGACCTATCAAATGCCTTCACATTCATACTCCCTGCTCGTATCTCATGGAAATCTTTGCCCAACCTTTTCAGAGTAGTCAACGGACAAATGTTGAGGCTTTAACCCCCATCTATTAAGACTCTGGAGATGAATTTGTCCTCTAACTGTACTGTGATATGCCGTGCCCTATTGTGACTTAATCTTTCAGGCGGTAGTTCATCTTCATGAAAGGTGATCTTGTGGATTCTCAGTACTTGTCCTACCATGTTGGCCATCTCTCCATTGGTGATGTTGTTAGGTACATAAGCTTCATTCAACACCTTCATCAGAGCATTCCTATGCATTTCAGAATTTTGTAGCAGCGACAGGATGGATATCTGGGCTGGAGTCTTGTTTAGATGATCAACGATAGAGTATTCTCTTGCTTGTACTTTCCTCCAGAGATCATCTGGACCAGTTTCAATGACGAGTTGTTTGGTAGCAGCTTCCTTGTTTGTTCCTCCCAAATTTTTGGGTGTATAGATCCTTCCAGTTCTGGTCATCCCCTGTGTGGCACCAGATTCTTCTATCTTTGCTTTTCCTTTCTCCTAGCTTCGGCAACGTAATCCCAGGGTATGGAGTTGGACTTGAAAGGTGGTGTGGATGCTACCGTCACCGTGAAGGGTATGGATACCTCTACTTCAAATGGAGTAAGTGTAGTCGCAAGTGTTGTTACTTCAATTTCAAATGGGACTGATGCGACTACTTCAACTTCGACCGGTGGTTGTATCTGTACCACAATAGGAGTGAGTGTGACTATAGGTTTAGGGACACCACCTTCCCGAATAGGCCCAATCGACCCTTCAGGATCCCATTCTTCATCGGTTTCTATCACATCTACTCCTTTACCCCTATGATCTAGGAGGGGATTTTTGCGAACATTTGGTGCGGTTCCTTTGCTTGTATAACATTGGTATCAATCAGGGTTTGAATTTTGTCTTTCAGAGTGCGACATTCATCAATAATATGCCCTTTCATGCTAGAATAGCACACATATGTTTTGTTTGGGTTGACCCACTGAGAGGAGTTTTCCATGGCAACAGCAGGAATAGGAGTAACATATCCGGAAACCTTCAATCTTTCATATAGTTGGTCAATGGGCTCAGCAATAGGGGTGTATTGTCTGGGTGGCCTGCGATCGAAATTGGGTCTGGTTTTTGATAGTTTTAATGGGTTGGAGGTGAATGGTAATAGGCTGGTTGGGTGTTATAAGTGTGATAGGCGGTAGTGGGTTGAGAATATTTGGGAGGTGAAGGTTGGTATGTGGGTGGAGGTGTTTGGTATGTGAGTGGAGATTTAGAACCTTGGGCCACCATTACTGCCCCTACTTCTTTCTTCTTTGATATACCCCCTGACTGTAATACTTTGTTCGTGGCCTGCAATGCCTCGAAATTGGTTACCATCCCATTCTTGATCTCTTCTTCAATCCTTTCCCCGAGTTTGATGTTGTCAGAGAACTTGTGATTTCCGATGATCATTAACCTTTCATAGTATTTTGGATCCTGGGCCCTGACAAAGAATTTGTTCATCTGCTCTTCCTCTAGTGACGGTCTGACTTTTGCATCTTCTGACCTCCATCGAGTAGCATACTCACGAAAAGTCTCCGTTGATTTCTTCTTGAGATTCTGTATATAGAAGACATTCGGTGCATTCTTTATGTTAAACCTGAATCGGTCCATGAAGTCCGACACCATGCTTACCCAATTGACCCACTTCTTGGGATTCTGACTGATATACCAAGCTAGGGTATCTCCAGTGAGACTCCTCATGAATAGTTTCAAGAGAATTCTTTCATCTTTCCCAACTCTCATGAGCTTATCACAGTATGTTCTCAAATGTACCTTCGGGTCATCCATTCCGTCAAACATCTCGAGCTTAGGAGGTTTGTAACCCTCCGGTAATTCCACGTCTAGCTGAATGCATATATCCTCATAATTCAGACCTTCAATTCCTTTACCTCCTTCGACACCCTGGACTCGACTTGTGAGCTTCTTGAGCTCCTCTACCATGTTCTTAATGAGAAGGTCCTTCTCGGCGGATTCTAGAGTGTATAAGATTGGCTGAGTAGAGTGGGGTAAGGTTTCCACGTATATGGGATTGTTTTGGTGGGTGCCAGGGGTTAGAGTGTAGTAATGATCATTTGTTGAATTTTGCATATCAGGGTTGTGAGGTATTCTGTGGAGTATGGTAAGTGGTTTGTGGGTATTGAGCATGAAGATGTTAGTGTTGAGGAGGGGTGGGTATTGGTGGGGGATTTGGATTTTGGGGAGGAGTTGCGTATTGATGGGGTGCGGGAGGATTTTGTGGACTTTGGTTTGGTGTGTTCTGAA
Organism: Nicotiana sylvestris; assembly: GCF_000393655.2. Classification (NCBI taxonomy): domain Eukaryota; kingdom Viridiplantae; phylum Streptophyta; class Magnoliopsida; order Solanales; family Solanaceae; genus Nicotiana; species Nicotiana sylvestris. The sequence continues at coordinate 128,779,745 of NC_091062.1, read as the reverse complement.
GAGGTACTGGGTTTTGAGCATTTTGTTGGTTAATGTCTGGGACATTTAGGGTGAGGGAGAGGTTTTCCAAGTTGTGGACCTGCTCAAGTTCCCCTTGCAATTCCAGTATTTTCTGTTCTAATCATAGGACCAAATCATTTTGGGTCAAAGTACTCCGACTGTTTGAAGTTTCAACATTCTCAGCATGTTGATAAGTTAGGATTTTAACATGTTTTATGCCCCTACTTGCCTATGCTTTAATCATATATTGTTACAAAATAGTCCAAAAAGGCTCACAAGTTGTGCTTGATCGTAGGTTTGATCGACAAAGTGATGAAATGTCAAAGATCGACTCAAAAAGGAGTGAAACCTGCTCAAGTATGAAAGACCAAGAAATTTAAGAAAAGAAGGCCTAATGCGGACCGCGCAAAGTGGAATGCGGCCGCACTAGGTGGTTCAGAGAGTTGGTGAATCAAGCTAGAAGAAGCGCGGCCGCGGTACACATCTCGCGGTCAGCGGTGAAGGCTCTGCGGCCGCACTACTCTTTTGTGCGATCCGCATTCATGAGATTCAGAGAGACGAAGTTTGCAAAGCCAGTGCCATGCGATCCGCGGTCGTGGTTGCGCGGACCGCGCCAGCTCCCTCTGTGGCCGCGGTCCATTCTACGCGGTCCGTGGAGTCCAAGTTCAGAGAAGCAGAAGTAAGCCCAGTGCGGCTACGGTCCATTTAATGCGGCCCGCACTGACCCCACAGGGGTATTTTTGTCCAGTTTTTCCAGCCTAGTATAAATAGAACATTTTACCATTTTTTAGGGAATCAGATACATCTGGAGAGCTGCGCTCGTGAGAACATATTTTGTAGCCATTTTTGGCACTTTTGCTTTACATTTACGATAGATTCTTGTAATTTAATTTTAACAATTAATTAATATGCTTAGTTCTTCATCTATTTCTTCAATTTCTTTATCTAGCATGAGTAGCTAAACCCATTAGCTAGGGTTGTGGCTCAACCCTAGTGTGGGTAATTGATGGGTGTTGCCATCTAGTGTTAGATTGACTATGAGTGTTTGCTATTTGGGTTGATTTTATGTTTTAATCTAGAATTGGTGGTTGTAAATACTGATTCAAGCTTTATGAGTTTAACTCTTCTTGAGAAAGAGAGTCTATAACCCCAAAATTGACCCAACAAGGAATTGGGATGGACTCATGAGAAATGATAGTCCCAATTAACGGGTTAAACCTCGAGAGAGTAATTACCCTACTTGAACCCTAGTTGCTTGGTCTAATTTGCCTACCCATTTGGTCTCGAGAGAGTCAATTGGGCAAAGTCACTTTCTCTACCAAGAGGTGTGAGAGTGGGTAAAATTGTGCAACGGTTATAGCATAAACCCTAATTATGTCAATCGAACCTTAGTAACATCTACCCGTCAATTAGCCACCTAGGTAGTGTCACGACCCTAGTTCCCTTCTTCCCATTAGATACAACTTAGTAATATTCTCGTAGCATAATTTAGTGTTAATCGATAGTTTTATAAAAATAGTTATAATTCGAAAACCCAAAAATGTTTGAAGTGACATTGGGAGTACAAACACATTTCTAGGATAGACAGACAATCCAACTCCACTACTAGCTCCCTGAGGAAATCGATCCCGACCTTCATATCGGGTAAAAGCTATTGCGACTCGCTCTTCCTACCTTAGTGTAGTGTTGAGTTGGCAGTGATCACATATGCAGCGTTTTCTTTTCGGATACCACTTATATAATCCATCTTAGCATTTACCTTGTTTTTCGGATTACTTGGAGGAGGAGGAAGCGGAGCGCCTCTAGATCTGGTGTGATATGCTAATGATGCCAGTATGTGCGAACCAACCTTAGGGTATGGTAATAATCAAAATAAAGAAAAATGCAAAAGGTAAACAAGTCAGTAAGGATTCTGAAAAGAATTTGCAGTATTTAAACATGTATTGCGGGAATGTAAATTCGTGTCCTAATTTGGGGAACCTCGTTGTGCCAGAGGTAAGCCTAGCCACAAGTAGATTTGGAGAGATTTAATGATGATAAATGCTTCATTTCAATAATATAATAAATAAGACGAACCTAAAAATGATGATAAATAAATGAGTTACTAATGGCATCTGCCTTATTACATTCGAATTCCAAAACGACTCAAAACAGATAAACCTAATCTACTTAGTCCTAGAGGGACCTTCCCCATATTTGACCCTCTTGGCTTCGTTAATCAAATTCCCTGGGTCGTGCATGTCCAGCAACAGGTATGCCCTTGCTAGTGTCCTCCCTCGTTGCCTTCTGCATTTTGACAGTCTACAACCCTTTTCCTCATCTTCCTTTCCAGTTTCATTAGACCCTACTCCAAATTTCCAACTTTTCTGTCGACTTTGTAGTTATTTCCTTCCACTCGTTAATTGACTCCATGTCTGACTTGTGTTGTTACAAATTCCTGGCTTCCGACTCAAGGAATCTTTTGCGTAGCCTCTCATATTTCACTTGTGCTTCAGCAACCTCATCTATGACTCTGTTTCCTTGACCAATCCCTAGCTCGACCATTCCTACTATGTTATCTTCTAACCATGATGGGTAGAAGTACATATGACCGGCGTGATATCGATCTGGCTCGATGGTATCCTTTTCCACGATAATCTTCAAATGCCACATATGCTGGGCCTCACATTTGTATGGAATGGCATCGTCTTGAAATTCTGCTCTGTAATGACTCATTTTGGAGACTCGTGGTATGACTTGTTTTCTACCAACTTGTCTCATGACTCTGATAGGAACATATGGATGTATTTCCCTTAACCCAATCAACACCAAGTGCGGAACATCCCTGGATCTTATGATGAATTCATTAGTAGGGAACCACTCGAACATCCAGTGAACCTAGTCCTCGATCAAATTACTGAAAAACTATGCCCATTCTGTAGCATTCTCGGGCGGTGCAAATCTGTCTAGGATAAATGTCATTCTTTTAGGATGGTGAAAATCTATATGATCGTTCCCTGGTCTCCATGGAAACTCTTGGTGGTACCGACCCCTCTAAAGATGTTCTAACAACCAAATCTGCAATAGCAAGTTGCAACCCTCAAAATGTTTGAACTCTTTCTTGCAATGATCCAGAGCCCGGTATATGTCTGCTACAATCATCAAAACAATAGTATAGGTTTGTCCCTCAATTCCCTCTATTAAAGCTTTGGTTACCATGTCCAACATGGTGTGAATTCTGTCCCCTTGGCTTGGGAACACTATCATACCCAGAAAGCAGACGATGAATACAAAAACACTACGATGAGTCCAACCCAGGGAAGTGATGGAGAATTCATCATGAAAGATACAGTAAGATTTGCTATGTCCATATCGTTCATAGAGGAAGTCGAACGGTATGTAGGACTTCTTCAGGCACTCCAAGTCATCATTATTTCTCAGACCCATCATCATCAGAAACCCCCTAGTAGTGCAGTTTTTCGGTACTAGTAAACCGGGACTATCCCATGGTAATCCAGCGAATCCTCCTATTTCTTCCAAAAGAGGAGTCATTTCTATATTGCCAAAACGGAGTACAAATATTTCTCTATCCCAGAACATAGTAGTAGCCTCGATCAACATACTGTTTGGTTAGATGTCCAATAAGGAAGGTAAATTTCCAAGAACCCTTTTCACGTGATTTTTTTCGCTTGGCGAAAGGTTTTCCCACCAATATAACAACAATGGTGGTATACTTTGGACCATGCCGAACCTGAGAACTTCGTGCCTCATTTTCTGCAAAAATAAATAGAGTTCGACCCTTGCCCCCTCTGGATTCGACTACTTACACATTAACGATTAGCATGTCGGCATTTATCTATCCAAATAATGCATATATCGTGGTTGCGCCCGTTGGGATTATGGAAATCCCGGTGGACTTTGGACAAGGCTTTATTAGAGGGTTATTATGCGGACAACATATTAACCCAGGCTAGGTTTGATCATGATGCATGCACAGTCATTATCAGAGTAAGGTTTCTATAGAAGTCTAGACTGATATCCTCAAGCGGACAACTTTAGTGGGAAAGGCACGGAACTGTCGACTACACTACTGATCGACTAGTTTTACCGCAAATAAACCTTTCCAAATTTAAAGGGTGATTTTAGGAAGATCGCGGACACTCATCAAGCGTCGCTATAGTATTAGTACGCACGAGTGGAATATGATGTTGAACATGAAATTATGCAAAAGAAAATAACACGTTGCCAAGTATTTGCATGATGAATAATGATAAAATGTGGTATTTAATAATTGTAAAGACATTTAAGAAAGAAAAACAAGTAGACAAGTAAGTTTACATAGTAAAAGTGATAAAGAGGGAAGAGAAATCATAAATGAATGAAGATAAGCAAATAAATTCACATAGAGTGGGAAAGGTAAGGGGTGTGCAAGTATTAACGGATAATAAAGACATTCTTAAAGACTAATTCACAAACAAGTTCGTTACAGTAAGAGCCTAAAGACATCTCCAGTAGAGTCGTCATGCTGTCGCGCCCCCTTTTTCTCGCAAAATCAGGTTTCAACTTTTCTAGGACAACTCCTTTTTTGAGAGGGTAGGGAATTGGAATTGAAAGAGTCGCCACCTAACGGATTAAGGCGCATTGGGGCACCTAGAGCAAATAACTCATATAACCAGTTTACATAACTAGAGATTGGGTAATAGCTCAAAATTACCTTGAGGGAAAGGTCTTAAGCACCCCTCGAGGTCCACAACGGTGGGTCCCAGCCGAACTTGAACAATGAATTAGTCTAATAAGAAGCGAGGGGATTATTTAATAGGGATAGGGGGTCCTAAGTTTTTTAGCCTAAAGGATCACCCTGTGCAACATAAATAATACTTCGTAACTCCCTTGAGTCGGGGTGTTACTCATATTATTCAGCGGGCACAAACTATCATCTCTTGCTCCCCGATTACTATCTTTAAGTTGTTACCTAAAGTGCACTAGTTGATTCTAAAACATACCCTATGCGTGCACGTGTCCCATACTTATGGTCCTGGAGGCGTTGGGACTCTATCTTGGATTGTTCTGTACTCAACTTAGGCTGCTCAAACTGTGAAATCTAGGCAACAAACAAAACAAATAGGACTTTCAAATAAAGGACAAGTATGGGCTCATATTGACCTCCACACATAGGCAACAAAAGCACGCAATTGAATCAGCAAACTTTATTAACTTTGGAATCCTATAGGCAGGATATCTACGTGAGAAAAAAAATAGAGTACAAAGGCAGTTTTATTAAGGCCAACATTAAGACCTATTTGTTTGCCTACTGATTTTATTCAGCATGAACCTGGGCACTTCAGCTAGTAATATGTCACAATTATAAACCTAGAATCATTATAAAGTCCTACAGTTACGTTGCCTAAGTGATTGACAATAGCGGTTGAATTCAGAATCGATCAACAGGATCCTATATGCATGATTTCTACAAGCTTATTAATTACAGACCTATAGACATGGTTTTTGGGTGTAGCACTGATTTTAACTTGTAAAGATAGATTTTTATTTCCTATCAGCATGCTTTCTAATTGCTGAATTGACTTAAACCTTGTAGGCATGATTTCTAAATTTGAAATTAATTTTTTAATCCTATAGGCATGATATCTATTAGCTGTGTACGGGCAGAAATTAAACAAATTGCCAAGAAGGATAGTTAGCTCAAATAACAAGAACCTATAGGCATGATTGCTAATGCACATTTGTTGAAAACATGTATAGGTCCTATGAACAGGAGTTCTAATGTACAAAATTAAACGAAAGTCCTATAAGCAGGATCTCTAGTATGCAAATGTAAAATACAAAATCAAGATGATCATGAAAGTCCTATAAGCAGGATTTCTAAACACAGTATAGTACTCACACAATTCAATCAGCATAATTAAATCCTATAGTTATTAACAAAAGCTATAAGAAACCCCCACCCCCCAACTTTACTAAATATCTCCAAATTTATTATTACATAGTTATTATAGACCAGAATAGCCAAATGAATTACATAATGGTAATAGCTACACTATAGGGAGCCTTCGTAGGCCCAAATAAACCTGGGAACCAGGCCTTCCCACATAACAACTTTGAAGCATAACAGTGATTCATCCACAATACATTAGAACCAGGCTTTCAGTGAGTCAAAGTTCCCAAGGGCCTCAGGGACCCCGGCAATGCTCACACCAGAATCACACATTCAGAAAAGAGGTCATAAAAGATTGAAAAACCAGCCCCCAATGTGTTAGAGTTCAAATGAGTCTCAAGGACCCTAGGTAGTGCTCACACCGGGATGGTTGAGAACCTAAGGGACTAAGAGTATATAAAGAGAGAAGGTCCAGGTTTTTAAAAGATAGTTGGATTTCAGAAGAAACAAGATTCAGAACATAGAATTGCAGGCAGAACTGCACCAGGGAAACATACATAATTCATGCTTAAACACATAGTTCAAATATGTTGAAGTCTAGTTAAGCTAAATACTCATGCTAGTATTCAAAACAGTTATGGTTTAATCACAACAACAATTAGGCAGAAACATTTGAGTTAAATAAACATGACATATGAGTTAAGCAACAAGCTAACTGATTACATGTTTGTAATATGCAAAGTTCAAAATAGGTGCAAAATTAACAACCATGCATGAAACAGATTGAACCTTAGACTAACTCATGAGAATATTCACATTATTCGAAGCCAATTGGTTCTAGGTTAACAGTGTTACTAAATGGAATCACACAGTCATGTGAAGGACAAAATCATGCTGAGAATTGAAACAGGCTAGTCAAGCAAAGCATAGAGAATGAAATTTTCAACGGTTTGGGCATGCCAGTTAAGTGAGAAAGCAAGTAAGTATACCACAGTAATGAAGTTCCAGAATAATTTTGGCCTTGGCTTTCAGCCGGCCAAATCAAGAGACACTTAGCATAGAAATCAGAACAAGAGAGCAAGAGAGAGCTTAAGCTTTTTTAGTCAGAATCAGTGAGTTCGATTCTTGTTTTTAAGGGAATGGGGAAGGCGTTTAAATAGTACTCAACTAGGTAGATAAACAAGGTAATGAATCAGTCTTACACAAATAAGGAAGGGAAATAACTCTAAAATCAATTAAAATCGGAGTTCAATCAATTAGCAGCATATAATCAGGCTAGTACTACTTAAATTAGGGAAAGCATTATACAAAATCAATCAGTAGTCAAGTACCAGATCAAATAAGGTAAGAAAATAATGAGAACAGGCAAATCGAACAAAATAAGGCAATATCAGTATCGTACAGGAGAAGAAAGACTGAAATCTTAGCAAAGATTTCAAAACCTTAATTTAGGGTGAGTAAAATTAGTCAACCAGTTAACGACAAGAGTTAAAGGTGCGTAGAGACAGATAGACAGAAACATTAAAGGAAAATAACCAAATAATGAAAACCCTAAATTTAATGTAAGTAAATAGGCAGAAATACAAAGGAGCTTTAATAAAAATGCACAAAGACATATAGATGGAAATAATTAAAGTTCGACCGATATTTGTTTGATTTTGAAGAATCAAAAACCCTACATTTTAGGCTAAGTAAAAATCAGCGTAATTAACCAAAGGAAAACTATAATAAAGATGCACAGAATAGATATACAGAAGCATTAAAGGAAAATGTTCAACAGAAATAAGAAACATAACAAGCCTTAAAAGATCTGAGCCCTAATTTAGGGCAAATAAAATTGATAAAACGCACATAGATAGATATACGGGAATATTAAGAAAAAAATAGAAGAACTATAACAGATTTTGAAAAGATCCGAACCCTAGATGCGATTTTGAAGGGGGAACTCAACACCAAATTATAGGTTTGTACTCTTTAACTCATTTTCTTCCATTTCTAACATCACTCATTGAATTCCTAGCCCTAATCTTTGTTCTTTCATGGTAGAAAACTAGGAATTTAGGAAGAATTGGGAATTTTTTCAAATTGGGGATTTAGACCTCGATTTGAGGTCGAATTCCAAAACCAATTGTATATTCGGGCTCGGGGGTGAATGGATAAATGGATTTTGGTCCGAACCTCGAGTTTTGACCCAGCAGGCCCGAGGTCAATTTTTGACTTTTTGGGGAAAAGTTTGAGAAATTAAAATTTATGCATTGTAGTTGATTCCTTTAGCAATAATTGATGTTATTGAGTTAATTGTGACTAGATATGAGTGGCTCGGAGGTGGATACTGGAGGAAAAGCGGTAATTAAGCATTGATTGGCCCGCGAAGTGAGGTAATTGTCGTGTCTAACTTTGGCTCAAGGGATTAGTAACCCTTGGCTTATTTGCTAAATGAAATCCATGTGAGCGATGTATAGGTGAGGTGACGAGTACCTATGCGCTGTCAATTTATCTATTTTGCCTGTTTTCTTCCTGTTCTTCTTATATTGTCTTTTCCTGCCTTAACTGTACATGCTTTACTTGTAATTCCATGCCTATTTGCTACTTGTTAAACATTGTATCTATTGTTGGATGTATTAGTTTTTTCATAGCTTCGTTGTCTCTTATTATTTGTTTGAGCTGGTTATTGGTACTTTCAAGGTATATTCTGGATTGGTCTCGCTGAGTACTATTACTTGTGTAAAGTTTCATAGTATATAATCTTCTTAGATGTTTTGGTTAGAAGTTGAGCCTCATGAAGAGTTTGTGATTTGAATTGTATAATTTTTGTATTTGCTGAGTAAATGATATTGATATGGTGGGATCAGGTTGCGCGCCGCAACATGTGGAATAAGGGTGATATATTGAGGAGAAATAAGGGTGAAATGCTATGTACGGTGGGATCGGGTTGCACGCCGTAACAAGTATAACAAGGGTGGATTGTGGTGAATTAAGGGTGAACTGTGATTGTGATTATTGTGATATGGTGGGATCGGGTTGCACGCCGCAACAACCTTTATGTTCATATTTTCCTTGACCGTGTTAGCTGAAATGGTAGTTTGAAACTGCACTTAAGGATTGGTAATAGCTTAGCACTGATGAGATGCTTTGAGAACTGTATTCACTCCTTGCAAGTTAGTGCTTTATTTCATCATGCCTTTCTTTCTGCTTTTATTATACACTGTATGCAGGTTATATTATAAATGCTCCGCCATAGCCTCGTCACTACCTCGTCGATGTTAGGCTTGGCACTTACCAGTACATGGGGTCGGTTGTACTGATACTGCACTCTGCACTTCTTGTGCAGATTTTGGAGCAGGTTCGTGCTGATTGAGAGGTTGGTTGTAGGATTCACTTGCATGGAGACCCAAGGTAGTCCTGTTGGAGTCCGCAGGCCCTGACGTCCCCTTCTATACCCCAAACTTTGTTGTTTTCCTTATTTCGTAAATATTTGTATTTTCTTTCGAACAAATGCTTGTAGTAAAAATCTTAGAATGTTCGTGGATTATGACACCAGATTCTAGGTAATAATGGTAATAGTATATAAACAAAAAGGCTATTTACTTACTTCCGCATTTATTTCCACTTGTTTTAGCTTGTTTGTTGTTAATCACTGAAACGTAAAGGGTTTGGCTAATAAAAACTCTAACGTTGGCTTGCCTAGCAAGTGTGATGTTAGGCGCCATTACGGTCCCGATGGTGGAGATTCTGGGTCGTGACATAAAGTTCTTTAACTTTGTAGCCATGAATACTGTAGACGAAAAATTAAAAAATAAAATTAGTTAACTACATGCTAATCTAGGAACAAAAAGTTTATACTTAGATTGTAATTAGAGGCATATGATCTAAGATTAATTAATATTCAAATTAATGGAGAAATTCTTGCTTCCACGGACAAATTTTATCTTCCTTCTCTCTTTTTTCGCTTTTCTTTTTTTAGATTTATCGAAAGTTCTCATTTACATTGTAAACATAGAATCAAGAATTGAATATATACTATCATTAAGAATTGTGTTTTACCTAAATGAATGGATACTCACGCTGTTCAGATCCTTCGGTGAGGATTGCATCGACTTCTCGAACAAATGTACCATGTGAATTTGATCTCAAGAATATATACTTGCATATAAACTATATGCAGCCGATTTTTCATTTATTTAGGGAACCAAAAAGTTGCAACTTCATAGTGAACTATGTATCTATGGCTAAAAGTGTGGAGATTTCTTATAAATTTTGCACATTCAGTTCTACAGACCAATATAAATGATAACTGTAGCAGTAGGCTCTCTATCTACTCTAACGTTCACATTATTAGTAGTAGTATTCATTATTATACTTAATTATTCCTCTTTTCTACATTAAAATTAAAGATATTAATTACTCCTTTCTTGATTAAAATTCCTTGAGCTTTCTTTTCAAGGAGTAATTGAATTAGTTTATACTTTATCATCCAATGCACAGACATTTTTTTATATTTTAAAATAATGAAATTAATGTAAGTTTGATTATTGTACTTATTTATGAAGGTATAATTTTTTTTAAGGGTATTATAGTCACTTAAGTTTATAGGGTTATTTTGATCTTTCACATTCAACTTTTGATCTTTATGCTTATAATATAGTATGATATTCAACAAATCTGGTCTGAAGTCTAAAGTCTAAACTAATGAATGCGTGAAACTTGAATGTTTAGCTTATTCCTAAAGAAAATGAGATCAATTAGATTTTCGTTATAAATATATTATGTTATGGAGTTCATTTAGTATTCCGTTATGGATAAACATTATCCCCGATAGAAGATTATCCATACCTGGTATAATAAGTTTATCCTTTCGATACTCCATTATGGATAAATATTACCCTCAATAGAAGATTATCCATACCTGGTACAATAAGATTATCCTTTCGGTACTCCATTATAGATAAACATTACTACCGGTAGAAGATTATCTATACCTAGTACAATAAGCTTATCCTTTCGGTACTCCATTATGGATAAACATTACTCCCTTTGAAGATTATTCATACCTGGTACAGTAGCATCTTATACAGCAGCTTGTTGTAGCAGCTTACACATCAACTTCATTTCTTCTGTAAATAAAGGAGATTTCAATTCATTATTTACATCAGTTTGAAGTTGAATAACATATCAATTTCTCTCTATACTTGTCTTTACTTTAGAGTATTTATTTTATAACACGTTATCAGCACGAGACACTGCCATCTCGAGCAAATACTTTGAAAGTATCAGAGGTACGAACTTTCTTTTTCTAAATAATGTCAAATCTTTTTAAACTTGAATTTGTAGCCCTGGATATATCGGGCAAAAGCTACATGTCTTGGGTGTTTGATGCTGAAATTCATCTTGATGCGATGGGTCTGGTAGACACTATTAAGGACAAAAATCAAGCATCAAACCAAGACCGTGCCAAAGCAATGATATTCCTATGCCATCACTTTGATGAAGGCTTGAAAATGGAATATCTCATTGCTAAAGATCCAATCATACTGTGGAATAATTTGAAAGGTAGATATGACCACCTGAAGATGGTCGTTCTTCCACAAACACGATATGATTGGGCTCATTTAAGGCTACAAAATTTTAAATCTATCAGCAAGTATAATTCTGCTATATTGAGAACTATTTTTCACTTGAAATTATGTGGTGATAATATTACTGATCATGATATGTTGGAGAAAACTTTCACCACTTTTCATGCATTGAATATGCTCCTACAGCAGCAATATCGAGAGATGGGATTCAAAAAGTATTCTTAACTTATCTCATATCTTCTTGTAGCCGAGCAACATAATGAGCTATTAGTGAAAAACCGTGAAAGCTGACCTACTGGTTCTTGTCTATTCCCTGAAGTGAATGAGACGAACATTCACCAAGCTAAGTATGGAAGAGGTCCTGGCCCCAGTCGTGGTCATGGCCGTGGTCGAGGAAGAAACTCTAATCATGGTAATAATAATGCATCAAAGAACCCTTCTCACTACCAGCAGTGAAAAGGAAGGAACAAAAGCATGAAGCGGTACAAGAAACAAATGCAGAAAATGTATGTTATAGATGTGAAGGAAAAAGGCACTGGTGACATATCTGTCGTACGCCAAAGTACCTGGTTGAGCTTTATCAAGCCTCTCTAAAGAAGACAAAGAAAAGTGCTGAAGCAAATTTTATTTCTGAAAATAATTTAGACCTCATGCATTTGAATGTAGCTGATTACTTTGCACTCCCAAAAGAAGAAACAAGTCATGTGATCGGTGATGAATTTGTAGAAATGTAAATATTTTAATTTTTATTGTTTGTAGTAGATAGTATGGTTATGTAATTATTGTACATAAATAAAAGTTGTACTTTGATAATGATATTTACTGTCATATTTATTTTGTTTATGTCATTTTGAAGAATATGGATAATCGTCAAATTATGTTTGGTTCAAAGACCAATCATGAAGATACTTGTGTAATTGCTAGTGGAACAACTCATGCCATATTCAAATATCAAAAATACTTTTCTTATTTGCATAAAGAAAAAGCAAATGTTTTAACAATTTTTGGTAAATAAGTATGATTAAAGGCTCCGGAAAAGCCATTATATTTCTGTCTAAGGGAACAAAACTTATTATAGACAATGCATTATTCTCCTCCAAGTCCCGAAGAAACTTGTTGAATTTTATAGACATCCGCCGAAATGGGTATCATGTTGAGACGTTCGATAAAACGAGTATGGAATATCTTTGTATTACGAAGAATGTTTCTGGCCAAAAGTGCATTGTAGAAAAGTTACCAACTTTGTTTTCCGGCTTATACTATTCAGATATTAGTACAGTTGAAGCACAATCTATCGTAAACCAGAAGTTTACTGATTCAAATATTTTTTTGCTTTGGCATGGCCGTTTGGGCCATCTTGGATCAATAATGATGAGACGAATTACTGAACCTGAAGATTCTTACAAATAATGAATTTTCTTGTGATGCTTATTATAAAGGCAAAATGATCACTAGACATCAATGAAGGTTGGCATTGAATCCCCCTTTTTTAGAACGTGTACATGGGGATATATGTAGACCTATTTACCCACCAAGTGAGCTGTTTAATATTTTATAGTCCTAATAGATGTATCTTCAAGATGGTCTCATGTGTTCCTACAATCATCTCGCAACCTAATGTTTGCAAAGCTATTAGCCTAAATAATTCGATTAAGGGCATAATTCCCAGATTATCCTATAAAGGCTATTCGCCTTGATAATGTTGGAGAATTCTCATCTCATGCTTTTGATGATTATTGTCTATCGCTTGGGATAAAAATTGAACATCCTGTAGCTTATGTTCATCTCAAAATGGCCTTGCAGAGTCATTTATTAAACGCCTGCAACTGATAGCAAGACCACTATATATGAAAATAAATTGGCCTCTACTGTTTGGGGTCATGCTACCTTGCATGCAACATCACTTATCCGTCTCAGACCGACATATTATAATTAATATTCTCCGTCACAATTAGTTTTTGGTCATGAACCAAATATTGCCCATTTACGAATTTTTCAATATGTTGTATATATGCCAGTAGCACTACCACACCGCAGTAAGATGGGACCAAAGAGAAGGTTAGGATTATATGTTGAGTTTGAATCACCCTCTATTATTCGCTATCTTGAACCATTGACAAGAGATTTATTTAATGCTCGATTTGCAGATTGTCGGTTTGATGAAACAAATTTTCCACAATTAGGGGGAGAGAAAAAGGAAATCAAAAGAGACATTATGTGAAATTTTTTATCATTATCTCATTTTGATCCACGTACCCCTATATATAATCAGGAGGTCCAGAAGATCATCCATTTACAAAATATAGCAAATCAAATGCCAAACACGTTTACTGATTTGAAAAGGATAACTAAGTCACATATCCTTGCAGAGAATGTGCCTATCCGAATTGATGTCTTAGTAGAATCATCTACTAGCATGAGAGCTAGTGAATCTAAAGCACGCCTGAAGAGCGGTAGGCCTTTGTATTCTAAGGATCGCAATCCTCGAAAAAGAAAATCGATAAATGATCAAAATGATACTACGAAGGGATCTCCTTAAGAGACCCAAGATCTGATTAGTTCTGAGATTCCTGAAGAAATCAATGAACCGGAGGCTCAAGTGAGTGAGGAACTTTTAATAAATTCTACCAGCAATGGGATTAATTTAAATCGATCTGAAATAGTGGTGGATAATATTTTTGCATATAATGGTGCACTTAATATTATGCAAGATAGTGAGGATCTTGAAACCCGATCTATTGAAAAATGTCGGCAAAGATTTGATTGGCCAAAATGGCAAGAGACAATTCAGTCATAATTGAACGCACTTGCTAAAAGAAAGGTCTTGGGACCAGTAGTTCAAACACCTGCTAGTATAAAATCAGTTGGTCATAAATGGGTTTTTGTACGAAAAATGAATGATAAAAATAAAATTGAAAGATACAAAGCTCGCCTTGTCGCACAAGAATTCTCACAACGACCTGGAGTCGATTTTGATGACACATATCACCGGCTATGGATGCCATAACATTTCGATATCTCATCAATTTAGAATTATATGAAAAGATTGAAATACATCTAATGGATGCAGTTAGAACTTATCTGTACAGTTCACTTGATAATGAAATTTATATGAAAATCCCTGAAGGATTTAAAAAGCCTGAAGCAAATTTAAAATCTCAGAAAATATATTCAATTAGATTACAAAGATCTTTGTACGGTTTAAAGCAATCTGACCGCATGTGGTATAATTGCCTTAGTGAATATTTGCTAAAAGAGGGTCACATAAATGATATTATTTGTCCATATATTTTTATAAAGAAAATGACATCAGAATTTGTTATAATTGTAGTTTATGTTGATGACATAAATCTTGTTGGAACTCCAGAAGAGCTCCAAAAGGCAATTGAATATCTTAAGAAAGAATTTGAGATGAAAGATCTTGGAAAGACAAAACTTTGTCTTGGTCTGCAAATTGAACATTTAGCAGACAAAATCTTTATCCATTAATCTGTCTATACAGAAAGGGTCTTAAAATGCTTCTAGATGGAGAAAGCGCACTCATTAAGTACCAATGGTTGTCTGATCAATTGAAGTGAATAAGGATCTATTTCGACCTCCAGAAGAGGATGAGGAACTCCTTGGTCCTGAAATACCTTATCTTAGTGCAATTGGTACACTTATGTATCTTGTTAATGCTACAAGGCCTGACATAGCATTTTCTGTTAATTTACTAGCAAGATATAGCTCTTCTCCTACATGGAGACATTGGAACGGGATTAAGCATATATTGCGGAGATCCGTTCAAGTGACACTCCAGCAGATTTATTCACTAAATCTTTGCCAACTTCAACTTTTGAGAAGATGGTATACAAGATTCAAATGCGGAGACTCAAATATTTGAAACAGGTTTTTTATTAGGGGGAGTAAAATACGAGCTATACTCTTTTTCCCTTACTAAGGTTTTTCCCACAGGATTTTCCTTATAGGTTCTTAATGAGACAACTAGTTACGCGTGTTACTAAATATGTGTACTCTTTTTCCTTTACTAGAATTTTTTGCCACGAAATTTTTCCTAGTAAGGTTTTAATGAGGCACATTATCTTTTAATGAACATCGAAGGGGGAGTCTTATAAATATATTATATTTGATGTTCATTTAGTAATCCGTTGTGGATAAATATTACCCCCGGTAGAAGATTATCCATACCTGGTAAAATAAGCTTATCCTTTCAATACTCCATTATGGATAAACAGTACCCCCGGTAGAAGATTATTCATAATTGGTACAATAAGCTTATCCTTTCGATACTCCATTATGGATAAACATTACCACCGGTAGAAGATTATCTATACCTGGTATAATAAGCTTATCCTTTCGGTACTTCATTATGGATAAACATTACCCCCGGTAGAAAATTATTCATACCTAGTATAGTAGCAGCTTACACAGCAGTATGGAGTAGCAGCTTACACAGCAGTATGGAGTAGCAGCTTACACAATAACTTCTTTTCTTCTATAAATAGAGGAGATTTTAGTTCATTATGTACATTAGTTTGAAGTTAAATAACATATCGGTTTCTCTCTATACTTGTCTTTACTTTACAATATTTATTTTATAACAATTTTGGTCTTTTTCTTCTGTTTTTGGCTACATTTTCATGCACGATCCTTTGTGTTTTAGTTAGATTGCATAATATTTTAACTTTCATTCATCGATAATATCAAGCAGATCTTCGGACAATATTTTAGTTGAAATTGAGAAAATATATATATTTACAGTTGAAGTTGAACTTAAAGAGTTTGTGTAATTTGCATCTAGATCAGAAGTTCGCTTGAAATATACGTTTGTGAAAGTTATCATTTGTAGCTGAAAGCCAATATTTCATTCAAATGCACCTTTAAATCACTATTTCAATATTCACTTGAATTTGAAGTAACGCAGCTATTTGCAAATACTTATAGCGAAACTAGTATTTACTAAAAATGAAACTCAGTATTTGAAACATTTGAAAAAAATAAATTCATGGCCTCTTTTAAATTTTAAAAAAAATGTTTCTGCCTTATATTCCGCGCATACTCTGCAAAACATTATGGGTCTCTCCGAACTCTCAATTTGTCTTTTCCTGTTTCATTAATACCCAAAAATACTCCCACGAACTATAATAAGTGATTTTTTAATCTTTGGCACACCTCTTAAATACGATTTCTTATAGGAAAAAGATGTATTCACTAAATTACCCTTAATTAATTATTATCTTGACATATTAAGATATGTAAATAAGAGCAAACTTTGGAAAAATAAAATTAATTCCTCCTTGATGTGAAAAGACACTTATTTTGGACCAAAATAAAAAGGCCAACGGAGGAAGTAATAACCGAAGGATTACGTTGTCCGATTCAATTAAACGTAAAACAATGCACTTTTTATTATACAATTAAATTGCAAAATAAAAGTAGAGAAATTATAAAAAAGAGTGATGTATTATTCACTTTTAAATTACTGTCAAATGAATTTTTTATAGAAGAATGGAAGCTGTTAGCATATTACGATAATAAGCTACTTGTAAGTGGACTTGAAGAAATTGCTCGTGAGCCTCTGAGATGATGTAGGCCATTACTTTTTGTAATCTGCTGGTGATGACCTTAGCAATAATCTTGTATAGCACTGTACAGCAAGAATAGACCTATAGTCTTTAACTGTATCTGGATTTGGAACCTTAGGCACCAGAGTAAGTGCAGTGCAGTTTATAGCTTTATACAAGGTTCCTGTGATTAAAAAATCTTGCACAGTTTCACAAATTTCATTCTTAATAATGGACAGTGTACTACTTAAGGAAACAGCTTGCAAATCTACTTAAAACTTTTTCAGGAAGCTGCTTGCAAAGGTATTTATAGGCTATTTGTGCATTTTCAGGAAGTGGTAAGAGTATTTAATTTATATTCACAATTCAGTGTGTGCATAACAGTATTTGATCCTTACATTACTGCGATAATACCATACACATGATTTTGTTGAGATAAAAGTGTTTGCATGTTGTTAACAATTTTCATATTTTATTGACTTAAATACTGAGGAAAACCAAATAAAATCTCACGAAAATGATTTCCTTAGATTCTGTCCGGAAGTCATTTTCCAGATTGGTCGTCAGTGGCCCGCTTGGATTGATTGAGAGCAAATTAACGTGGAATTAAATAATTTATGTTTTAGAATAGAAAGGACATGAAGTATGTCTGTCTCTAAGACAAATTTGCTGTACACTTTCAATACAATATTCTACTATAATTACTGAAAACGTGAAAAGGTTTTCTCAAACAATCTTAACTTTGAGCAAACGTACGTCATATTCGATTATCATCTTTTGTTCTTAACAGTTTCAGCCTAAACTATTACTCCATACGTATACTATAATTGGACGAGGCTATACACACAACGAAAAAATTGTAAATGGAAGCTATCATCATTGTCTCTTTAACTTTTTTTTTTTTAATTAAAATTTTTGGTTACGACAAATTTAGTACTCTCCACAAGTACTATGGTTTGAATCATCATGAGGAAGAAGAAGTGATGGCTTATGTGGATACGTTGCTGAATTTGGAATTGCCAGAGAAAAAGAGGAAGGTTAATCATGGAGAGATTGTTAGCCTCTGCAGTGAGTTCCTCACCGCTGGCACAGATACTACGTCCACCTCATTACAATGGATTATGGCCAACTTGGTCAAATACCCTTCTATTCAGGAAAAACTATACCAAGAAATATCTGAGGTAGTAGTGCATATATAGAGGGAATCCGAAGCCAAAGGGATCAGTCGTAGATCAGGGGGTAGTAAAAGAGGAAGATTTAGAGAAAATGCCTTACATAAAAGCAGTGATCTTGGAAGGTCTAAGGCGGCACCCGCCCGGTCACTTCCTGCAGCCGCACATGGTGACACAGGAAGTGGAACTAAACGGTTATGTCATCCCTAAGGATGCAACAATCAATTTCATGATTGCAGAAATGGGTTGGGACCCACATGTTTGGGAGGATCCCTTGGATTTTAAACCAGATAGGTTTTTATTCGGGGATGGTGGTGATACAGAAGAATTCGATATAACAGGGAGTAGAGAGATCAAGATGATACCCTTTAGTGCTGGGAGAAGAATATGTCCAGCCTATGGTTTGGCTATGCTCCATTTAGAGTACTTTGTGGCTAACTTGATCTGGCATTTTGAATGGACAACTGCGGATGGAGACAATGTGGATCTATCTGAGAAGCTGGAATTCACTGTTACAATGAAGAATCCATTGCGTGCTCGCATCCGTCCAAGAATAAATCAACTTGAATGATCTGCTAATTCTTGTTATGTAATATAGTACGAGTTACTATGTTGTGTATTTGTTTGGTTTTCTTTTCCCATGAAGTTGTTGATGTTTCTCCAATAAGAAAGGATCAGGAAGGGAACTCAACTGTTGAATGGAGTACCTATTTATCCATGAAAAAGGTTTATTAGTAATAAACTTGAGCACATGGAGAATATTCCCTTAAACTGATGATCCAGTGTTTATTAATGATCAGTAAAAAAATATTTCTCTCCAATGATAAATTGCACCTACTGAATATTATTCAGACTTACTTTGTAAAGCTCTCCAAAGAAAATTTCTCAATTAGAGTTTTACATTCTTCTATCAAACGCAGAATGGCAACTTTATTCTTCAACCTGTGGAGTTCCACTTGAGCACTCAAGAGGCAGTTTGCTTTTACTGTTACCTGGAACGAATGGGTAGTGTCACCCTTTGCGATTATACTAAAAGCTTCCCTTATGTTGGGAAGATTCAACAATTTATACAAATACAAATAATTGTTTTTGCCCTATTTGCACAGTATAATTTTCTGACAAATTGAACCTCTCCTTCAAACCATGTAGCTCTGC
The DNA here is from genome assembly GCF_000393655.2 of Nicotiana sylvestris. NCBI lineage: Eukaryota > Viridiplantae > Streptophyta > Magnoliopsida > Solanales > Solanaceae > Nicotiana > Nicotiana sylvestris. The sequence goes on along the minus strand of NC_091062.1, from coordinate 128,760,406 downwards.
CACTGTATAGTAGGCTAAGCATAACAGAAGTGGACATGATGAAACACATAAAGAACAAAAAGGAGCAGATTCGATACTAGGGAACCCATTAGGGGTTAAGAAATGAAGAGAATCATACAATGTATTGAAGAATGCATAAAGTTCACAGCAAAATGCACTTGTGGCCTTTTCGTTGCCACATCAGCACACTTTTGTACTGTTTATCTTGTACAAACAGCGAAAACACAAGATTCTGTCCACATTCCTAAATATTCAGCTATTAGTTCAGACAAAGAACAACATAATTATGTCCATATAATTATGCAATCTGTGGATCAGGAGGACAAACATGCATTTTATGATGGATTCTTGAAAATGGCATACTGGCTTTCGTTCAAGTTGCTTCCTACAAGACGAAAAATTCCTTGCCCATCACTTTTTTAGGATCATCGGAAGAAAATCTGTGCTGACTCCAATTCTCGGTTGGACTAGAAAAGTCTTGAGAAGATGTTATTGTTGAAGCAGAAACAATATGATCTCGAAGTTCCTTGATCATTTTATATCTCTCAATCTCATCTCCACAATCCTTTTTCCCTGCTTGAGAAGAGAAGTCTAGTATTCCTCCATTATTATGAAAGTTTGAGATTCCTCTATCCAAAGTGTTCATGTTTTCTTTCTCTCCCGCTGAGAATTCCCACTCTATGCCATCTGAAGTTTCCCTTTCTAAGGAAGCGCTTTGTCTTGGGAATTTCTCCGAGATGGACCTCCTCTCTTTATTCTAATCAGAAACCGAAAATATTGGATCATTCTGTAAAGCAGTGCACCATTGATAGCTCTTGCCATTATCAACCATGTTTAATTCAATGGAATGAAGATCGCTATCAGCTGAATCATCTTTGTCTCCATTCTCTTCCTTAGTGAGTACTTCTCCATCTGCCTTTTCTTTATCTTGGTAATGGTGTGTGCTTGGAAGCGTTTCTCTCAAACGTCTCTCGAGCTCATTGATCGTTTCAAAATTATGCAAATCACCACCTTGTTCATGGCCCTTTTTAGATCTAAAATACCCTTCAAATTCATTCCTTAACTTATCAACAACTGCATTTTTCTCCTCAAATTGATACTTGGCATCTGAAAGCTTCATTTGAACTCTTTCCTCGCGCATCGCATCAGCTAGTTGAAGCATTTTCCGTTCCATTTCCACCTCTTCACAAATTTTAGCAGATTGTCTCTTCAATTCTTCCACCTCAGCTCTATCTTCTCCGAGACCTCTAGCTAATTCTTCACAGACTTGCTCCAATATCTCTCTGGCCTTCTTCTCGTCTTCAAGTTCTTTAACTACTTTCGAAAGAGATGTCTTTGTATCCGCCAATTCTCTACCAAGCTTCTTATTTAATCTCTCAGTTTGGTTCCTCAGCTTCTTCTCTATCTTGAGCTCCCACGCTACGGATGTAATGGCAGTATGAATGTTGTCTTGCTCTTTGATCTTCCAGGACATCTTTTCTTCTTCAAACTTCTTCAAGAGGAGATCAAGGTCACTGTGGTTATATCTGTGTTCGTTTATTAGTTTAGACACCTGATTACACAACCGGTCAAGCTCAGTTTTTATAGATGAGAAAAGGGATAAACATGTAGTTTCCCGCTGTTCGACATGACTCAGAACATGCAACAGCTCTTTAGATGTGGTAAGGCCATTATAGACACCCTTCAACCGTTCTGTTTGTCCGTGATTTTGTGTCTGATCAAGCTGCATATTCATTCTTGTATTAGCTGTATATTTCAATGTAAAGTAGCTAACAGAAAAGGGCAGTGATAGATTGGGAGTTGTTACAAAAAATATTCCACGACAGCAAAAATTCAAAATTACATCATTTCAACACCATATCATGACCTGTCGACTTTGATAGAACCTGAACTAGAACCAAGTCATGCCTGTTCATAAATTTTTTGTCCATTTCCTGAGATGAAATTTGAAGTCATTTATAGTAACAAATCTTAATTGGCCTGTTTTACCTCTTTGTTTCATAGCAGACGAAATTATTGGGAAGTTGCAAATAGAGCACTTAAAAAGAGAAGTGAAGTGGAAACTTTGGATAAGGTACACCAACAACTTGGCCTCAATTTCAAGCTAGTTAGGTCAGCTATATGAATTCTGTATATGAATCCTCGCTAATCAAGTCGCTCCAATATTTAAAATCCAATACCTTGGATGAGGTACTGCCACCAAAACACTATATAAAACAGATTACTTAAATATTTTTTCTTCTTCTAAAGCAACCAAGAAATCGGCCTTGATATGTTTTCTTCTTCTATGACTACCCACTTGGGATCTCTAAAGATAAATTAGACAGTAGGTAGTAAGGGAAAAAACCACAATATGTATTCCAAGAAAATTAGCACTCACCTCAGAAAGAGGGGCATGAAAAGGATGCACTGAACCCAATTTGGATGACTTCAAAATTCTTTCTTTAGTAACCGACAATTCTTTGTCTTTATTTGTTTGCATATACTTGTAGTTGGAATTATCTTTCTGCAGAGAAGGTGATCTTAATGAGTTCATTTTCCACTATGGAACTGCAGTTTCTTTTAAGTTGAGTAGCAACTTTTTCTTGAATTTTCTTGGCAAGGGAAATCAACTGTTACAGAGAATTGGGAAATATGTTTATGCTATTGCTAGGAAAGAAATAATGGGGTCTTCAACGTACCCCTTTTAGGCTTTAGCGTATTTCGAAAGAATGATTAGCATGCAAATCAGAGCTATTGTCCTTTTGGTTTCAAACTGCCATATATAATGGGAGTATCTTTAAATGCAATTGTAGCCGTTGCTGCTAGCTTAAATTGGCAAGATTTTATGAAAAACAAGGGCCCCTTTTAACGGCTTAAAATGTTACGGATATTGGCGAGAATTTAGAAAATTTTCACAAAACACCAACATACTGTAATTGGTGTCGGTCGTCCCTCCCCACATCACGTGTCTCCAATATTTATATCAAATTATACTAATTTATTATAATTAAGTTAATACTCTCTCCGTTTCATATTAAATGAGGTGCTTTCCTTTTTAGTTTATTCCAAAATAAATGACACATTTCTAAATTTGGAAATAATTCAACTTTAAACTCTTTTATTTAACCTATTTACCCTTAATGAGAAGCTTTTATAGTCACATAAAAGTCATGGCCCCACAAACTTTTTACTCCTTAAGCTTTTAAGACCACAAGTTCGTAAAGTCTTCTTCTTTTTTCTTAAACTCCGTACCGATCAAACTACCTCATTTAATATGAAACGGAGGGAGTAGTAAATTATAATGAGAAGCTATCTATATTATATTAAAAGGAGGGTAGTATGCAGTGTGGTTAAACCAAGTGGCAAGCTAAAATGAAACGGAGCGAATTTGCTCCCGTGTTAATTGCTCCGGTAATATTCAATAGTGGGCTTGATGGTTGCCATGTTAAAAAATAGCCAGATTTACAAGTGGTCATTCAAAAATAGTCACAATTTTAAAAGTAATCGAAATTTAGCCATTTTTCATGTAAAGATAAATCTGAACCAAAATACTTTTCAAAATCCGGAAAAATACTCCAGTATAATATACTGGAATTCCAATAAAATATATTGGAACTCCAGTATATTATACTGGAGTTCCAGCATAAGTATACCGGTGGTGCTCTAATCTCCAGTATATTATACTGGAACTTTCTGCGCGGTGGAGTTCCAACATAATATGCTGGAAGTTCATACACACGTGCACCGATCTCTAGTATATTATGCTGGAAATTTCCGTGTTGCAACAAAATAGTAGCTATTTTTTAATGACTTTGCAAACGCTGGCTATTTTTGAATGACCAGTCCGAAAATTGGCTAGCCCGTATGATCACGCCAAACTATGCTTTATAAAAAGGACAAAGCGGTCGCTGCAAATATATTCCGATTAACAAGTCCGGAGTCGAATCCCATAGGGAATTAACCTATCGACCACAGCTATTGGACTCACAGAAATTCACGTATTCAATCTTCAGAGATATTTGAGTAACAAATTGGGTGTTTATTAACTAAATATTACGTAACAAAAATGCATTAATTAAGAACTAGCTATAAACGGTTTGTAAGCAAGAATGGGAATGGTCTAAAGTTCTGATTTCCCCTCTTGTCGGAATCTTTTCCGCTATGTTTGTTATAAATTTGCCTAAGTCTTCTCTATCGACCATGAGCACTATGACTGTCGTAACTCTCTCCCGAGTAATTACTACAATATACTAGACATATTCTCCCGAATTATGCTAGCTTGCCTTAGTTACAGCTCACTTAGATCGCACCTAAGATTTCATTATCCCTAATCCCACCTTTAAACCCTTCGTATTGATCCCTCATATACGTTAGTAATGGTGTTGTTCAACAACTACCTACATATACACTCTCTCCCGAGTAATGCATACTAAATAGGCACAGCCAATTGAGGGCCCTTCAATCAACAACAATCACAATATAGTTGAACAAACAGAGAAAATACTATGGCAAATCTATATTAACATATCAAGAAATTCATCCTCCAAGAGGTTCCATCAAAACCCTAGATTAAGAGTTTAGCTACGCATAATCGTTTTCACAATCATAATAGTAGAATTCATCATCAGTGATAAAAACAAGAGGAAGAAAGGTAAAATACTATGCTGAATCTTCCTCCTTGCCTCTTGCCTATTCTTGCCTTCAACAATCCTTCAAAAACCTTGATACCTTCTTTTTGGGCGATCTGGGCTTCTTATAGGTTAAGGAGAGTCGCCCCCGAACTTATGAATTTACCCCTGAAATAAAATTCCTCGGAGTGACGAGCGCGGCTGCAGTTGGAACGCGGTTGGACCTCGCATAATGCATTCTTCTCTGCCTGTTGTGCGCGGCCTGAGCGCGGCCATGGTTGGCCCACGCTCCTGGAGCTCAGTTGTCTTCCATTTTTTTTTCTTCTTTCGCGCGCACTCAACTCCGATTGGCCTTCCTTGCTCCAAATTAACTCCAAACACTCTTTAATGTCCTCATAGTGAGGACTTGCTCCTGCAAAGCATAAAATTCATAATTAAAGCCATTTGTTGTCATTTAACCTTCATATAGCAATAAAGTATAGCTAAGTTGGGGCGTAAATGGTCGCTAAACTACATAAATATAGCCTATTACCAACACCCCACACTTAAACCATTGCTCGTCCCCGAACAATTAATCATACTCTACAGAGGGTCATTCACTAAGCAACTTCTCTAACTCATCACACCAAGAACATATCACAAGGATTGAGTCCAGTAGTGTAATATCTTTGCCTCAAGAGTTGAGTCTCACATGCCACGCAATATTCCTAACTTACTCACTTACTCTAACACAAAGGTTAAGATTTACCTTTTCTTCATGAATCAGGTGCACTCACATCGCAAACGAGAGTAGTTCCTCAAGCAATAAAAGTTAAGAACAAGTAGGAACTCAAATAGATAAAATTCACTCACTCTCCGAAAGAACATTCATATGCCATAAAAGATGCACCATAGGCTTGCACATAGTGTACTACTCTACTAATCGAGCTCATTCAGTATAGGACCAAATAAGACTTTATTTGGTTGTAATGTAGGCTAAGAGACATGTAGGATGCATTTAGATATAATAGTGACTATACCTCCCTAAGCACTTTAATATATATACTTTAACATTTAGAACCCCACACTTTTGTCGAACCATGACTCCACTCTTACATCAATATATATTAACTCCCTGCTTCTTTAGGAACACTTAATCAAGAGCCACTACTTATCAAAGAATATTTTTTCACAACAATATAACTACGGTTTTTTTCTTTTCCCATTCAAGTGGCTCTTACTTATTCAAAATCGTGCACTTTTCTTCTGATTTCATTAGTTCCACTCAAAAGCCAAACCAACCACCTCACACTTTATCTTTTACAAGTTCATCACAATTCAAATGCTCATGGGAGGTGAAAAGGTTCAAACAGCTGGTTCATTCAAAAAATTGGGTAAGGCTTGTAATGTGGTTGCCAAGGAAACAGGATTACAGGATCAAAGGGATTAACTATGATACATAACAATTAGGCGGGTAAAATATACATATCCGGTTCAACAAAGAAACGCCTATATCACTTCCAAGACTGAACAAAACTACTATTTCGCTTTGCAAACATACATGGTAAGTTCTAGGCATCAAATGCAGTGCACAGAATACAACAAATCTCATACACACATGGCACATGACTCACTCCAGATTGGATCATCGAAACACTCTCGTCTGGGTACTTAAGCCAAGTTAAGAACATACAATTTAAGACACTCTAACAAGAATCAACAACTGAGACTAAGTGTTACCCTAAAGTGTCTACTGTATTCAAGGCGTAACAATGTTAAGAGATCCTCTTTCCATCTCAGCTCATAGCTCATAGGTACCTAAAAAATAAAAATAAAACTAACTACACCCGGTTCAAATAAAAACCCTTGGAAAAGAACCGCGGTCCAAAGAAAAACCAAGGGGGAATTGATACATTACCTAAAAAAAATCTTTTTTTATATCGACTTAGACCCTCAAGAAACCCGTCGAGTGATATCCATCATCAGGACAAGTCGAATCATACAGTTAGACAACTAACTAAAGACCAAAATCAAGCTATGTTCCTATATATATATACAACATACAAACAAAGTATCCCCCACCCCACACTTAAAAAGATGTTATGTCCCCATGTCATACAAAATAAAGAAATGCGAGGTAAAGGAACTTCCCTAACAGATCAGTCTTGATCAGAGACAGTGCCAGGGTCAAGGTGACACGCCCGCCCCAACGCACGCAACCAGCCCATGATTTTCTTCTCTGATTTAGCATTTTGGGTGGCTAAGGCATCAACTCTAGTCCCTAAGTGTGTGATAGTGTACATAGACCTACCATTTTCTGCTCTAAGGCTGCTAACCGAGTAACCCAACTGACCCCAGACGGTCCTGCGGCTTCCACAACAAGCTCATGGGTGGGTGACTCAGCTCCCACTTCGTCCTGCTCATCATCTCCCTCCTCAGGTGTATCAGAGTCATCACTATTAACACCTCCATGTGCTACAGGGTCCTTCCCAATAGTCACCTTATCTGCTCGAAACTTTGCTTCTTTTTGCTCTTTTCCATCAACGCTCAAGTTCTTCGGCACCCATGCTGCCCGGCATAACCTAGTGACTAGGGAAGGGAAGAAGAAACCATACCACTTCAGCGGACAACGAGTGAACATCTTTTCGTGAATAATCTTGGCCATGTCAAAATTGTGGTCCTTCATGAAACACCAAATCAATGCAGCTCGAGGACCATTCACTTTAGTGGTGTTGGGGGATGGGAGCAGACAGCTATTGATGACATACAGCCAACAATTCCCTTCAAAGGTTAGTGCCACCGAATGAGACTGATGCCCATGTATAATCCACACAACTTCCTTTTTGGGCACACATATTGTTTCAAAGAACAAATCCCACGTGGTGAATCGTCTGCCATAGGCTTTATAGTAGTGCTCTACCCCAAGTGTGGGCAACCAGTATGCTATCCGAATGGCCTCAACAGAGGCGTCCACATTCTTCTTGTGCAATGTGCACACCGTTCACATGTTCTGTAAGGTTCGCATAAAATTCTCACACAACCATCAAATTAGCTTCATCCGGTTCTTCAAAGAAAATATACAGCCCGCACCGGACCAACTCATTGTACATGTTGGGACAGTCATATTGGAGAGACCCTATATCAATACCCTTCTCCGGTATGGGCTTCTTGGATGCCTTGTCACCAAAACGGTGCTGAGCTGCGCTGGAGACAAACTTGTAACTATCATACGGATGAGTAGGAGTTAAAGCGCATGCTCTAGAGGATCCAGCTTGGCCGCTGGAGGAAGCACTGGTGGTCCGGTGTTTCTTGGAGGGCACCATACTACCTGAAATAAAGAACATCAACAACGAAACATAAGAGATGTGAACCAAAGGCGGTTATTCAGACTTCATCCTCACAATTGGTTACAATTTACATTAACAACTGAATGTGGCATTTTAACAAACACTTTATATGCACCATTCATCGGAGTCCCCAATTAACAAAGTGATAAGCCAAACTCAACCACAATTGCCCCAATGTCAACCATGCATGTTAAGAGACATATCTACGACAACTTCAACAAACCCACTAGCATACAAGAGCACAATACGAAAGAAATCTACTAAAGAAAAAGAAAACTACTACATAACCAAGAACTCAAATATCCCAAAAATAATTGAAACAAGTGACCTTATCTGATAGAGTTGTAGTTAGGTTATGTGAGGGGAAACTGTTAGAATAGATAAGAGGCTAGAGTGGGTGTGATTTGATCGGTAATGTGGGAGTATGAGGGTTAGGGTTCTTTGGGAAGAAGTAGAAGGGTTGTGTGTTTTGATTTGTAAGGGAGGGTTTAGGGTGTTAGGCGTGAATAAGAGTTAAGAGAGAGGGGTGGGGGATATCATGTTTGGGGGGTAAGGCTGTATTGTGGTTCGGGCCCGGGCCAAACAGGCCGGGCCAAACGGTCCCAATGTGTGGAACCGGCCCACGGTGGTGTTAAGCCCACATGGTCCCGGGCTAAATGGGCTGGGCCCGCGGGCCTAAACGAGCCTAACGAGCTTTTTTCGTTTCGGGCTATTTTTTTAATTTTTTTTTTATCTAAGGCACTTTCTTGTAAACTATATATGTATATACTAGTATAAATAGCTTATATATAGCTATATAAATATATATAGTATATATAATATACATAGTATGTATAGTATGTATATATAAGGGTGTATTATGTGTATATATAATTAGATATTGCCTTATGTAATATATATTGCCTTATATATATGTATATATATATATATATATATATATACATACACAAACACACACACACACACATATATATATAGGCTATTTTTTTTATTTTTTTTATCTAAGGCACTTTTTTGTAAACTATATATGTATATACTAGTATAAATTGCTTATATATAGCTATATAAATATATATAGTATATATAGTGTATATAGTATGTATTATATATATATATATATATATATAGTTTATATGTATTAGATATATAATATATATACTATATCAAATTTAAACACAAAATAAATTGCAAAGAAATATTCAAGGTAATGTCTTATATATTTTACTATTACGACATTAACAAAGAATGACAATATCTTTCTTAGTCTTCCTCCCCCCAATGGAATGAGAACAACAAGGTACTAATACCACCATTAAAAGGAAAAAAACTAAGGAAGATTTGCCAAAATACAAGTTACATGTTAGTCTATGTATTATCTCTAACAAATTTCATAAATCCTTCAAGGTCCGGAGGAATTTCCGTTGGTGGTGATGGAAAAGAAGCTTGTTCATCACCGCTTCCGGGCGAAGCAACATCCTGTGCAAGTTCCGCTAGCATTTCTTCATAAGCTTCATCTATCTCCGGTTGTGATTCTGCAAGTCCAAAATTTCTTCTTTTCGAACGGATCCAATCTCTGAAGAGTACTGATTTTTCCAAGCTCTCCCTCATCGACGCTCTATGATCACCGATTTGAAGTCTCGCTTCACTGAATGCGCTCTCCGATGCCACTGTTGAAGCTTGAACACTTAAAATATCTCGAGCCATCCTTGAAAGAACCGGATAGTGTTTTTGTTTGTCCTTCCACCATTCCAAAACATCGAAGGAGCCGTCGGGATTCTCTGATTCAAGTCCCTGCGACAAATAAACTTGAAGCTCATTTAGTTGTGAACTATCACCAAAATTATCACCTTGAGAACCCCTGAACTCCGTCCAAGAACTAAGGGCTTTTAGACCCGCAGTTCTTTAGATGCTTGCGAACTAGACGAAGTAGGAGTTGAAACATTTGGTCTAACTTGATCTAAGGCAAGTTGATAAGCATTATAAATAGTTTGAGCATTTATTTTAATTGAGGCTTTTGCATCTCCAAGTGTACCAAATTCCTCAGCTGAAAGTGATAAAGCGTTATAAATTTTTGAATACCAAAAGTGAGGACCTCCTAATTTCATTGTAGGATTTAACAATGCAACAACACCAAAAATAGGGGAATAGGGAAAAAATATTTTTTAAACTTAGCTTTCATAGAATTAATAGCTTCTTGATAAATTACTCCACCCTCTGAAAATTGAGTAAATAAATCTACAAGTGCTGCAATATAAACTAAACAGTTAGAAATAGTAGGATAATATTGGCCAGATAATTCATTTGTAGCAATATGAAATTGTTCTAAAAAGTCTACAAGCATTTTAACATTACTCCAATCTTGATTTGTAAGGTGCTCATCATCATCATCATCACCATCACCTACACAAGCATTATATGTTGCGCTTATTAGGTTCCTATATTCATATGCAACAACTAAACTTTCATACATGTAATTCCATCTAATCGGACAAGGTTTATGAACCTTTCTTTCTCTAAGGCCAAATTCATCATATTTTTTAAAATAGTCTCTAAGTCTACTTCTACGGTTTGAATAAAAAAGCCAATTAAGAGCCATTTTAACCTTTTTAATTTTTACATTTAAAACTTTCATACCAGCACCGACTATTAAATGGTAAATATGACAAATACATCTAAAATGAAAAATATTACTAAATGCAGGATTTAGTGTAGTTGTAAGCAAGCCTATAGCATTAGTGTTACTAGAAGAATTATCCATTGAAACCGACATAATTTTATCTCTAATGCAAAATTATTTACAAATATCTGCAACTGTGTTAGCAATAAACTTACCTGTGTGGCGTGAATTAATTATTCTATAAGCCATAATGCGCTTTTGCATTATCCACTCCTCATCTATCCAATGACTTGTAATAGTTAGATAATCACAGTCATTACCACTTCTACCAATACCAGTAGTAATAGCAATGCGACAATCTATATGAGTAAATAAATAGCGCAAATATTGTTCATATTCTTGTTTATATTTATAAATATCGCTCTTTACGGTTGCGCGAGGCCATCCTTTATAAGTAGGATTAAAAACTCTTCTAATATAATGTACAAAATGAGGGTTAGAAGGAAAACTATAGGGTAAGCACATAACAATAACCATTTTTGTCAATTCTTCACGATCTTTATTTGGATCATAATATAAAATGCCACCGGTAACAGTGTTAATTCTCGGTTGAACTAGATTTGAACCTGTACTAGGGTTAACCGTACTATCTACACTTGTCCCATCTTGCACAACTTTCATTTGTAAAAATCTAACTTTATCTCTAGGGTGTTTCAATATGTATCTAGTCAAACTACCCGTACCACTACGGTCTCTAGTAAATTTATGAACTAGTTGAGACCCACAAGTTTTACACTTAGCCTTATTTTGTTCTCCTAGTTGAGTAAAAAGATGCCAAATAAGAGATATTTCGGGCCGTTTAGAAGGTTGTCTATTAAAAGTAGGGGTTACTATAAGAGGGTCAGGCGGGGCATCACTTGGGTTATTAACAAGACTAGTATGTGTATCATCTAAATCCGGTTGCGTTTCATCTAAATCATCATTTTTCTCATCATTTTCAAAGATAGTTTCATTAGGATAAAGAGCATTCATAACTTCTTAATTTAATTGTTGACCCAGTGCAAAATTATGGCAAAATTGACTATCGGAAAATTGAAAACAAGGGTTATCACTATCAAGAATAATAGGTGGAGGAGGACGGGTAACAGGTCTGGGTCGGGGAGCAGGGGGAAGAGTAGTAGCTTGGCTACTAGATTCACCAATTTTAGATTTTCCCTTACCCTTACCACCAAAAATATTTTTCAAAGCAAATGCCATATTAATTATAATTATACTAAATAAAACTAACAAAACTATAATATTAAAACTTAAGAGTTGGAACGAGTTTACCGAATTGACGAACAACTTCTTGAAAATTGAATATCGTTGAAGACTTGAATACTTTAATTCACCAACTTCACAATTTTTCACGAAATTGCAATAATAAGCAATTATAGAAGAAAATTAGAGAGAGATTGATGAATTTGTGAGTAAAAATGAAAGAATGGGGGGGGGGGGTATTTATAGTTGAGAATTGGGAAAAAGTGTAATTATAAACAATTTGGGGTTAAAGCAAAGTTTGGGGGCCAAATGACTATTTTTTAAAGTGCATAACGAACCAATTTTGAAGCCCAATGGTCAGATTTTAAAATCTAGCCGTTGGGCATTTTAAAAAAAAATTTAAAAAATAGCCGTTGGTGCCCGTTGGGCCCGGTTGAACCGGCCCAGGCCCGCCTGTCAGTCCCGGGCTCACGGTCTATTTCTGTTGAACCGGCCCGTCACGGGCTTTTGCACCACTTAAGCCCAAGCCCACTTGAATCGCCCCATTAGGCCCGTTAGGATTGCGGTCCTGGGCCGGTCCCGGGCCCAGACCGGCCCACAGTACAACCTTATTTGGGGGGGGGGGGGAATAAGAATTAGAATATTAGAATTAAAAGAACAAAATAAATAAAATAGCTTTAACTAAGGTTGCAGGCGGAGCTACGTGCGCGGTCTGACTGCGGTCCGAGTGCGGCCGCACACGTGAGGCAGAATGTTTGGCAATTTGCGCGGTCTGTCCGTGGTCCAACCGCGGCCGCGCACCTGGGCTTCGGAATTTCTCAATTTTACCTATCCCTTCAGCGCCTGGTGGACTTATTACTCGCCCAAGCTCACCTGCACTTGTTAGTACTTACAAAAATAAAAATAACAAATTCTAGCTACACTAAAAATCACTACGCATTGGGTTGCCTCCCAACAAGCGCCTTAGTTAATGTCGTGGCATGACGAATACAACAAATCAATGGGTTGCCTCCCATGAATCGCCTGATTTAACATCGCGGCACGACGCAAATAAGCGTATTTAAGGTGCGCTCAACTTTGGAGGCTCGATCAAATGGGTCACTGACGCTTCCTTTGCTTCCTCCATGCCCACATAATGTTTTAATCTATGCCCATTGACTATAAATATGTGAGATTCATTACTCACAACAATCTCTACTGCACTCGTGGGGTGAATTTCAACCACACGAAAAGGCCGTGACCATCGTGAATTCAATTTGCCCAGAGACAACCTCAAATGTGAGTTGTATAGCAATACCGTATCTCTAGGTTTAAAATTCTGCTCAATAATATTCCTATCATGTATCATCTTCATTCTCTCCTTGTATAGTCTTGTTATCTCAAAAGTGTGATATCTAAACTCATCCAGCTCGTGCAATTTCGTTACTCTACTTGTTCCTGCTGCTTCACTATCAAGATTCAACTGTCTCAATGCCCACCAAGCTTTATGATCCAACTCTAATAGTGAATGACACACCTTCCCAAACACCAACTTGTATGGTGACATGCCAATTGGAGTTTTGAAAGCGGTTCAATACGTCCAAAGTGCATCATCTAACTTTCTCACTTAATATGTTCTAGTAGCATGCACAGTCTTAGTCGGCACACTCTTTATTTCTCTATTCGAGACTTCCACTTGCCCACTTATTTGTGGATGATATGGGGTGGACACCTTGTGGCATACATCATACTTCTCCAACAACTTCGCGAAGGCTTGATTACAAAAGTGAGTGCCTTTGTCACTGATTGTTACCCTTGGGTGCCAAATCAGGTGAATATGTTCTTTCTCAAAAAACCAATTACCCCCTTTGCATCATTTGTAGGGAGTGCTGCAGCTTCTACCCATTGGGACACGTAGTCCACAACGATGAGTGTGTATTTGTTTCTATATGAGCTGACGATAGGCCCCATGAACTCTATGCCCTATACATTAAACACTTCTACCTCCTGAATTGGGTTCATGGGCATCTCATGTCTGGGAGATATGTTCCCAGTTCGTTGGCATTCATCACACTCCTTTATCCATAGATGTGCATCTTTGAACAGTGTTGGCCAGTAGAACCCCAACCCCAAGACTTTTGCAGTTGTCCTTACTCCGCCGAAGTGCCCACCATATGGTAATGCGTGACATTCCTGCAAAATAGAAGACTGATCTATCTTGGGGATACATCTTCGGATCATATTATCAATACAAATCCTGAATAGATGAGGCTCATCCCAATAATACATGCGACAACCACGAAAGAACTTTGTCTTTTGAGCAGATGAAAGGTTATAAGGAACAATACTGCTCGCCAGGTAGTTTGCAATGTCTGCATACCATGGTGCTTCCTCGAGACTCGTGGCTAGCAATTGTTCATCTGGAAAAGTTTCCAGAATTTCTTCTACCTCAACCTTTTTTTCAGCTCCTTCCAGCCTAGACAAATGATCAGCTATTTGGTTCTCCATTCCCTTTCAATCATGGATCTCCAAATCAAACTCTTGAAGTAGTAGCACCCATCGAATCAGGCACGGTTATGACTCCTTCTTCTCAATGAAGTACCTGAGAGCAGCATGGTCAGTATAAATTATTACCTTTGAGCCTATCAGGTATGAACTGAACTTGTCAAATGCAAACACCACTACTAGCATCTCCTTCTCGGTCATAGTGTAATTTAGCTGGGCTCCACTCAGCGTTATACTTGCGTAGTATATTGGATGCATGATTTTATCTTTTCTCTGCCCAAGAACTTCTCCCATAGCATAATTACTCACATCACACATCAGTTCAAATGGTTGCTCCCAGTCGGGGGCAACTATGATCGGTGTTGTTACCAATCTCTTCTTTAATTCCTCAAAATCTACTCTGCAGTCATCAGAAAACACAAAAGGGTGATCTTTTTCAAGTAATTTACACAAGGGGTTAGCAATTTTGGAAAAATCTTTTAAAAATCTCCTATAAAAACCAGCGTGTCCAAGAAAACTTCTGATTGCTTTGACGGAGGTTGGTGGAGGGAGCTTTTCTATCACGTCAACCTTTGCACATCACCTCAATACCTTTACTTGATACTAGGTGCCCCAAGACTATACCTTCATGTACCATAAAATGGCACTTTTCCCAGTTGAGTACCAGATTAGTCTCGATACACCTTTTCAAAACTCGCCTCAAATTCACAAGGCAATCATCGAATGAATTCCCCACCACTGAGAAGTCATCCATGAAAACCTCCATTATCTCCTCTACCATATTTGTGAAGATGGCCATTATGCACCTTTGGAATGTGGCGGGTGCATTGCATAGGCCAAATGACATTCGCCGAAAAGCATAGATTCCATAAGGGCATGTGAATGATGTTTTCTCTCTATCCTCTAGGGCAATGGAAATCTGATTATACCCCGAGTATCCATCCAGAAAGCAAAAGTGTGACCTCCCTACCAATCTATCTAGCATCTGATCAATGAATGGCAGTGGGAAATGGTCCTTCCTGGTGGCTAAGTTCAATTTCCTATAATCCATACATATTCGCCAGCCTATGAATGTTCGTGTAGAGATCAACTCGTTCTTCTCATTTTTCACTACCGTCATACCTCCCTTTTTTGGTACACACTGCACTGGGCTAACCCAGTTGCTATCAGAGATGGGGAATATGATTCCCGCATCTAACCATTTAATCACTTCCTTTTTCACCACTTCTTTCATGTTAGGGTTCAACCTTCTTTGATATTCTCTAGAAGGTTTTTGCCCATCTTCTAGCAGAATCTTATGTATACAGAAGGCCAGGCTGATCCCCTTAATGTCTGCAATGGTCCACCCAATTGCAGTCTTGCACTAAATCAGTACCTGCAAAAGTTGTTCTACCTGCACATCTAACAAACTGGATGAGATAATAACAGGTAGAGTTGAGTTAGGTCCTAAGAATACATACCTAAGATGAGATGGCAGTGCTTTCAGTTCCAACTTTAGTGGCTCTTCTATTGATGGCTTAGCTGGAGGAGTTTTTCTTTTCTCTAAGTGAAAAGGCTCAAATTCAAGATCCCTTTTCCAAAAACCTAGGCCTTCAAGAGTAAGTACCCACTCTGCCAAGTCTTCACCATTAGCTTCGTCTAAGTTCATGAGATAAGCTGCTAGAGGGTCTTTAATGTTCAAAGATTCATCTTCCTCCTCCAAGACTACATCCACCGCATCTATTAGAGAGCAATTAAAAAATTCACTTGGTCTTCGCATAGATTTCTGCACGTTGAATGTTATCTCTTCATCATTTAATCTCATCTTAAGCTCTCCAGTTTTACAATCAATTAAGGCTCTCCCAGTGGCCAAGTATGGTTTTCCCAAAATTATGGGAATTTCCGTATCAACCCGACAGTCAAGGATGACAAAATCTGTTGGGAACACAAACTTCCCCACCTGTACCAACACATCATCTAGAATCCCAGAGGGCCTCTTCACTCTTCGGTCAGCTAGCTATTGTAACATAGACGTGGGTCTCGCTCTTCCAATGCCTAGCCTTTTGTAGATAGCTAGGGGCATAAGGTTTATGCTTGCTCCTAGATCACATAGTGCCTTAGCAAATGCAAAGTTTCCTATTGTGCAAGGGATTGTGAAACTCCATGGGTCAGACAGCTTCTCAGCTATGGGTCTCGTCACAACAACACTACAGGTTTGAGTTAGTGTAACCGTGGCCAAGTCTTGAAAGTCGAACTTGCGGGACATCAAGTCCTTCATCATCTTTACATAACCAGACATCTCCTTTAAAGCATCAATCAATGGAATGTTTACCTAAATTTGCTTCAACATCTCCAAAAATTTCTTGTACAGTTCATCTTTTTGATACTTGGCCAATCTCTGTGGGAATGGTGCTGGAGGTCGCTTCTTCCTTGTGATCTGATTTTTTTCTTATTCGAGCATTGCTTCCACTGTCGGCTCCGATGCAACCTCCATCTCTTTCACAACTTCCTCTGCTTTGTTGGTGTTCTCTTATGCATGTTGTACCGTCACCTCAGTTAACCTTGCTGAATTGTCTAGCTCAACGGGTATTGGCACTAGTGTCTTTGTCGATCTGCTTTCACAAGAAATTTCTTGCTCTAGAAGTCTCTACCATTTTGGATACTTACTGCCATCAGCTGCTTCGGGCCCTGCTCTTTTGGATTGATTTGGGTGTCTGCAGGTAACGTCCCATGAGGACGATTATTTAAGGCCATAGAAATCTATCCTAACTAGATCTCAATATTCTTTATTGCTGACTCATGTGAGTCTACTCTGTTAGCTAGTTTTCCAGTGGACCCAATCACTTGTTGCATCATTCTCTCGAGTTTAGCAAACCCATCTTCATGTCTCACAATCCGTTGTTGTGGGGGTTGTTGATAAGCCTGCTGCTGATTTTGCTAGTTGTACCTTTATTGCCTTTGGTAAGGCATCATTTGCCCCTGTGGTCACATAGCCCATGATTATTGTTGTTATTGTACTATTGCTGAGTTGGTATGTATTGTTGATTCTGCTGACCCCAATTCTGACCACCTGGTCTCGGTCCCCCATAGTTGGCCACATAATTCATGTTCTCCTGATATTGTTGATTATCACTTTCAGCACTCCACGAGCAGACACATGGTTGATTAATGCATGATGTACATAGACCCCCATTAGTTGCATCAAATATGTGTACTTGCTGCTTTTGCCCTGATTCTTCAACCTTTTTGGTGAGGATGCTCATTTGTGTTAGTAGAGTGGCCATATTTTCAGCCATGGAGTTGGCCGGGTCAAGAGCCACTGAGTGAACCACCGGAGTGATTGGAGTATTTCTTGTTGTCCATTCTGAGTTTTGTGCCATCTTGTCAAGTAGGATCTTGCTATCTCTGAATGTCTTGCTCAAAAATGATCCACCTGCTGAAGTGTCAACATTGGCTTTCAAAGTATCTGCTAAACCCATGTAAAATCTTTGCTCCAACATCTGCTATGGAATACCATGATGTGGATACGTAACCAGCAGACCCTTAAATCTCTCCCACGTTTCATGTAGCGTTTCAGTTGGTTTCTGTCTGAAGCTCAATATCTCATCAATTTGTCGAGCAGTCTTGTTGGGTGGATGAAATTAAGCCAAGTTTGAGTAGCTCCTATCACTGAGAGTGGGAACAACAACAAACGTATTGCTTCTGGTGTCACGTTGTGTTGCCTCTGCGTGGCACAGATTCACAGGAAATTCTTGAGATGCTGCTGAGGATCTTCAACGTATGACCCAGAGAATAGTCCCTTGTTCTGCAATAGATGTAGCATGTTATTTGTGATCGGGAATGAATCTGCTTGAATTTGAGGGACTACAATAGTAGTTGCTAAATTGTCAGCGGTGGGTTATGCCCAGTCATATGCTACTTCTGGCATAAGAGGTACCACACCCTGATCGTTTGGGTCATTCACGTTGTCTCTGTTGTTTGGATTATCGTCTTCCATGTCTGGTTCAATGTTTTCGGTTGAGTTCTATTGTTGTTTGCCTTTCCTATTTGCATGATTCAATGCCTTGAAAACGTTCTCAGGATCTGATAATGCTTCGAGAAATTCACCAGTTCTTGACGAGTTTCTAGGCATGCACCTGTAACAACCACGACTACAAATGTTAGAATTTCAATGGTCAGTTTAAATTGATGAAAATTGACTACTCTAAGAATTTTGCTCTTCTTTTTAACTGCAAACTCCCCGGAAATGGTGCAAAAATTTGATCACACCCAACTATGCCTTATAAAAAGGACAAAGTGGTTGTTGCAAATATATTTCGGTTAACAAGTTCGGAGTCAAATACCACAGGGAATTAACCTACTGATCACAGCTGTTGGACTCACAGAAATTCACGTATGCAATCTTCAGAGATATTTGAGTAATAAATTGGGTGTTTATTAACTAAATATTACGTAATAAAAATGCAGTAATTAAGAACTAGCTATAAACGGTTTGTAAGCAAGAATCAGAATGATCTAAGGTTATGATTTTCCCTCTTGTCAAAATCTTTTCCGCTATGTTTGCTATAAATTTGCCTAAGTCTTCTCTATCGACCATGAGCACTCTTTGTCGTAACTCTCTCCCGAGTAATTACAACAATATACTAGACATATTCTCCCGAATTATGCTAGCTAGCATTAGTTACAGCTCAATTAGATTGCACCCAAGGTTTCGTTATCCCTAACCACCTTTAAACCCTTCGTATTGATCCCTCATATATGTTAGGAGTGATGTTGTTCAATAACTACCTAAATATAAACTCTCTCCCGCGTAATTCATACTAAATAGGCACAGCTGATTGAGGGCCCTTCAATCAACAACAATCACAATATAGTTGAACAAACAGAGAAAATACTATGGCAAATCTATATTAACATATCAAGAAATTCATCCTCCAAGAGGTTCCATCAAAACCCTAGATTAAGAGTTTAGCTACGCATAATCATTTTCACAATCATAACAGTAGAATTCATCATCAGTGATAAAAACAAGAGGAAGAAAGCTAAAACTCTATGCCGAATCTTCTTCCTCGCCTCTTGCCTGTTCTTGCCTTCAACAATCCTTCAAAAACCTTGATACCTTATTTTTGGGCGAGCTGGGCTTCTTATAGGTTAAGGAGAGTCGCCCCCGAACTTACGAATTTACCCCTGAAATAAAATTCCTCAGAGTGACAAGTGCGGCTGCAGTTGGACCGCGGTTGGACCGCGCATAATGCATTCTTTTCTGCCTGTTGTGCGCGGCCTGAGCGCGGCCACGGTTGGCCCACGCTCCTGGAGCTCAGTTGTCTTCCATTTTTTTTTCTTCTTCTTTCGCATGCACTCAACTCCGATTGGCCTTCCTTGCTCCAAATTAACTCCAAACACTCTTTAATATCCTCATAGTCAGGACTTGCTCCTGCAAAGCACAAAACTCATAATTAGAGCCATTTGTTGTCATTTAACCTTCATATAATAATAAAGTATAGCTAAGTTGTACTATTTTTACGAAAACATTTGAAGGACTAGATCTTTAATTTTGCTTCTATTTTAAAAAGATAAAATAAATAAAATGAAACAAGCAAGCGAGAAAAATATTTTACAGGGTCATATAAAACATAAAATAAGCCGACGAAAAAGCTTTTGTATTAAAACAATGGTTATGAAAACAAATAGGAAAAATCCAACAGAAACGATTTGACAGAACATTTATTCCTTAAGTGTTTTCATTTACATGTAAAAGGTAAATAAATTAAACTAGCGGGAATAATTTTGAAAGAGTTTATCTTTGTTTGATCATAATTTTTTATTTTTTACGTAAATAGGGTAAAATAAAAATAAAAGCAAATAAGTAGCAATGATTTGATGGGAATGTTATTCTTTAATCGTGAATTTCATTTTATACAAAAAAGAGGCAAATGAAAGTAAAAATAGGGCTCCATTTTATTTATTTTACCTTTTTAATAGAAATAAATATAATGATTAAAGAATAATGAATCTAGTCCCTTTAATCTTTTCTGGACAAATGTTCAAACATCAAGCCCACTATTGAACATTGTATTAGTCAAAATTTGACCACCACGATCAGGTTGCCTGACACCTCGTCTCAGTAATTGAGCAGTGAAAGTCACTAGAGCCTACTCCATTTCTCCTCTGTGCCATTTGACGAATCGAAAAGAGTAACGCCTAAAATCACGACAAAGACACATTAGTGACAAGAAAGCGTCGAGTCAAGCAAAGGGTAAAAGGGCCTCGACTATATATAGTCAAAGAAAGCTTTCAATTCATCCATTCGCTCAAAAAAGGATGACAAAAAAGCTCCTTTCTTATATCTTCAAGAAAATGAGGAAATGACCTCGAGGAAGATATGTAAATTTACTTCCTCATCAATTGATGAGAAAGACAATGTTGAATCTAAATAAGATCAATCTTGCCTCTTTCATCTCATATGCAATCATTATTGTTAAATTTTCGATCCGGAATTAATTATGTTTGACCAAGCTTTACCCCTTCATCTTTGATTGATTTGTTCAAAAAGGTTTTAATATCTTTCGAGTCAAACAATTTGGCACCGTCTGTGGGGATTTCTTAGTGAAAAATTCCTAGTTTCTCCCAGATCGAAATCAAGAAATACAATCACTCACCAAAAGGAGCGTGGAGGAAAAACCCAACCCACGCGAGATACAAGAGCATCGAAGAAGAGGAAGAAGAGTCAAGCCAGATCACTGGGCTCGAAAATCTTCGCCCCATCAACCATCAATATACTAAACAAAGTAAACGATGTTACCAACCTGTATTTCCCCCCCCCCCCACCGGATCACCGGGCAGTTGTGAAGAAAATCTCATCCTCACCTCCCACTCTTTGTCCAGGCAAGCACATAAGACCTGCGTGGACAAGCGTACACAGGAACATCTCGACTGAAGGACAAAAATTGCTTCAACACAGCTAAAAAACTTCCTGCCAACAACATATTTGAGCTGGACGGCATGAGTTAGACAAGAAAACCATGAGGCGTACACAGGACGAAGCTAAACGAAGCATCAACACCTCGTATTCACCAGCGTTGCACCATTTGGTGCAAGCAATACCAAACGGACTGGGACTCCCACGAAATATGACCAACTTTCCAGAAATTGGGACTGACGATGTGCTGTTATTTCGATAAGTTCGAAATAACACCCTTTAAGGCTAAGGGCCTTCGCCAAATGAAAAGAAGAGTTTGACCTCGCTCGAACGATGATGGGTTGTTATTTTGATAAGTTCGAGATAACACCCTTCAAGGCCAAGGGCCTTCGCTAAATGAAAAGAAGAGTTCGACCTCGCTCGAACGACAACGGGCTGTTATTTCGATAAGTTCGAAATAACACCCTTCAAGACTAAGAGCCTTCTCCAAATGAAAAGAAAAGTTCGACCTCGCTCGAATGATGACGTGCTATTATTTCTATAAGTTCGAAATAAC
This sequence comes from Nicotiana sylvestris, assembly GCF_000393655.2. NCBI lineage: Eukaryota > Viridiplantae > Streptophyta > Magnoliopsida > Solanales > Solanaceae > Nicotiana > Nicotiana sylvestris. Next base: position 128,738,655 of record NC_091062.1, on the reverse strand, counting down.
ACCCTTCAAGGCTAAGAGCCTTCGCCAAATGAAAAGAAAAGTTCGACCTCGCTCGAACGACGACGGCCTGTTATTTCGATAAGTTTGAAATAACACCCTTTAAGGCTAAGGGCCTTCGCCAAATAAAAGAAGAGTTCGACCTTGCTCGAACGACGATAGGCTGTTATTTCGATAAGTTCGAAATAACACCCTTCAAGGCTAAGAGCTTTCTCCAAATGAAAAGAAGAGTTCGACCTCGCTTGAACGACGATGGGCTGTTATTTCGATAAGTTCGAGATAACACCCTTCAAAGCCATGGGCCTTCTCCAAATGAAAAGAAGAATTCGACCTCGCTCGAACGACGACATGCTGTTATTTCGATAAGTTCAAAATAACACCCTTCAAGGCTAAGAGCCTCCGCCATTGAAAAGAAGAGTTCGACCTTGCTTGAACGACAACGTGTTGTTATTTCGATAAGTTCAAAATAACACCCTTCAAGGCTAAGGGCCTACGCCAAATGAAAAGAAGAGTTCGACCTGACTCGAACGACGATGGGTTGTTATATCGATAAGTTCGAGATAACACCTTTTAAGGCTAAGGGCCTTCGCCAAATGAAAAGAAGAGTTCGACCTCGCTCGAACGACGACGGGCTGTTATTTCGATAAGTTTGAAATAACACTCTTCAAGGCTAAGAGCCTTCTCCAAATGAAAAGAAGAGTTCGACCTCGCTCGAACGACCACATCCTGTTATTTCAATAAGTTCGAAATAACACCCTTCAAGGCTAAGGGCCTATGCCAAATGAAAAGAAGAGTTCGACCTCGCTCGGACGATGATGGGCTATTATTTCGATAAGTTCCTGATAACACCCTTCAAGGCCAAGGGCCTTTGACAAATGAAAAGAAGAGTTCGACCTCTCTTGAACGACGACGGACTGTTATTTCGATAAATTCGAAATAACATCTTTAAAGGCTAAGAGCCTTCGCCAAATGAAAAGAAGAGTTCGACCTCGCTTAACCAACGACGTGCTATTATTTTGATAAGTTCAAAATAACACCCTTCAAGGCTAAAAGCCTTCACCAAATGAAAAGAAGAGTTTGACCTCACTCGAACGATGACGGGCTATTATTTCGATAAGTTCGAAATAACACCCTTTAAGGCTAAGGGCCTTCGCCAAATGAAAAGAAGAGTTCGACCTCGCTCGAATGACAACGGGCTGTTATTTTGATAAGTTTGAAACAACACCCTTCAAGGCTAAGAGCCTTCGCCAAATGAAAAGAAGAGTTCGAGCTCGCTCGAACGACGACATGCTGTCATTTTGATAAGTTCAAAATAACACCCTTCATGGCTAAGGGCCTTCGCCAAACGAAAAGAAGAGTTCGACCTCGCTCGAATGACGACGTGCTATCATTTCGATAAGTTCGAAATAACACCCTTCATGGCTAAGGGCCTTCGCCAAATGAAAAGAAGAGTTCGAGCTCATTCGAACGACGACGGGCTGTTATTTCAATAAGTTTGAGATAACACCCTTCAAGGCCAAGGGTCTTCGCAATAAAAAAAAAAGAGGAGTTCGACCTTGCTCGAACGACAACGGACTGTTATTTCGATAAGTTCAAAATAACACCCTTCAAGGCCGAGGGCCTTCACCAAAAAAGAGAAGAGTTCAACCTCGCTCGAACAACGATGGGCCGACATTTCGATAGGTTCGAAATGACACCCCTAAAGGTCGACAACAACCGGAAGAAAAGAAAAACTGGGACTTGTCAGACGAGCATCTATCTTACACCAAAGCCATGAACAGTTGAAATAGATAGTGCAGTACAAGGCAAATAGCGAAGAAAAGAACTTTTATTCACGCAAAGTCACAGTACGGGCTACCGCCGCTTACATATGGCCCAGGGAAACTAAAGAATAAAAAATGAACGAACGACAGTCGACAAACAAAATGAAAATAAAAACAAAGGGAAACATTCTTCATTCGACATCATCACCACCGTTGCCATCACTACTATCATCACCGTCTCTAAGAGGTTCTCTATTACCATCATCCGCATCCCCATTCGCTTCGGGCGTTGTTGAATAATATCTACAGTTAACGCGAGCCTCCCAAGCATTCGCTCACTCTTCTTCATAAGCAGCCTCAGTCACGGTGCCCGCCTCCCACAAACTCTTATATATGTCCCGCTGGGCTTCAATAGAATAATCCAAAGCTCATGCATTTGGCGAGGAACGACAGTAGAAGATGACTCAACCTGAGCCTGTAATTGCTCATTTTTTACCTCCAAGGCCGCAACCCGATCTCCTAGAACCGATGCCTCATGTTCAATCACATTGATGCGCTCCTCGAGCCTCGCTTCCATGAGGGTAGTTGTCGCTCTCTCCGACTCCTTTTCGGATTGGAGAACGCGGATGGTGTTCACCTGGGCAGTCGCCCTCGCCAAAGCCTTGGACCAGGCACTCTTAATGCTCTCCAACCCAGTGATTTTGCTCTCCATCGCTGTCAATTTTTGCATCCACTCCACGCTCATCGCCTCGACCTTGACCAAGTTCTGGTTCCATCTCCAACTGCATCGACCTCAACCTACCCTACAGATGCTCACATTCCGCTGCAACCCCCGGACCCAGCTCGAGCTCCTTGTCCTTAATTCAAAATTGCTCCTCGAATGCGCTCTTGTTGCGGATGGTCTGCATCAATTCCTGGTCCCTCCTCTCCAGCTCCTCACCAAGAGCCCAATTATGGGGGTTCATCCTCAGCCGCTCATGCATCGGTGTCGCGGTAGCAACGATATTTCTCCAGCATCTTCAAGAAAATCCTTGCTCGGATATTGGCCCTGAGAATGCTTTCCACTTCCACTATATATGTCTGGAAAACGTAAAAGACAAGATTAAACTAGTACTTTCGAGAAGGGCGAAAGCATAAAGCGAAACAAAATGTAACGTACCCTTAAGGCCATGACGGCCACCTCGTCCATCAACTTCGCATCAGGAATAGATCGAAGGGACTCATTCTCAGCTTCAGAGCATAACAACCTGAATTGAGGTACCAGGTCTTCCCCTTCCACCAAAAGATTAACGCCAGAAGGGATCTGAAGAATACGGGCCGAGCCCCCCGCATTAACCACCGAATGAGTAAGACCCTCCTCAAACATCCTAACATCATCAGGGTCCAGATCTGACTCAGATTTATAGTCGTCAACCACCACGTCTTTTCCCCTCTCTACCACTGAAGAGGAAGCACGACCCGCTGAAGAAGATGAAGGCACATCCAAAATCACGACGGCAGCCCCAGAAGTCTGACTCTCCACCGCGACAGGTTGTTAGTAACCAACAGCGGCAGGAATTTCCAATCGAGCCAAGGCGGCAGCGGGAGTTTCTGATTGCTGATCGCGGACACTGACCATTCTAACGGTTTGCTCCGTCCCTATAGGTAGGGCCACAACAGCACCCTCTCTAGAGCCCGTCGGGGGAGAATTATCCAGATGAGTTATTGTGGGGGGCACCGTCTCAAACTCTACTCTCCGCCTCTTCGACGACCGCTCTTCCTCTCCAGTAGATGGTGACTTGCCCGTTGGCCGAACGACATCGGTCGGGACCTTATACTGAGAAGCGGCCCTCACTGGAGTAACCAAGGCCTCAAACTCAACTGAAGTGGCCCTCGATGAAGGTTGAGCAATGGGTACCGTAATAGGGTGAGCAGATGCGGCCGACTGGCAAAAAGCTAACGGAGGATCCCTCGCCCTCCATACTCTCCCTGGAAAGGACAAATGACACATAAGAGGCTGAACAAAGAAAAAGAGGGGGAGAAGAGAAAAACCAGTAAGCAAAGGCGCCATCTCACCTGTAAGGGGCCTGCATCCGAACCTCTCGTGAAAGGTCGACCATGTGCAAATCCCCACTGTATGGGGAAGTATGGCCTCCACCCATTCACAGATACCTTCGACAAGCGGATGGGCAATCTCTCAGCTGCAAAGATGAGATAAAGTTTAGTACTCACATAAAATGGTCGAACATTTCACTGACAAAACACAAACTTACGTGCGAAGTTCCATCTCTCAGGGAATCCCGTTGGGTCTTCCACAATATGTTCAGTCCGCATATAAAAGTAATTTTCATAGAAACAACGGTTGGCCCAGTCGTCCATCTTCACCACCAGACTCCTCGACCCCTGAGGACGCATGTGAATCATCGAACCGCGAATCAGTTGAGTAGCAAAAATGCTAAGCATATAGTCCAAAGTGACATCACGACCAGCAAGTTCTGCATACTTGAGCAACATAAGGAATAACTTGTACAAATAAGGCAAAAGCTGGGCAGAGCACACTTCGTAGAAACGGCAAAAATCCACCACTAACATGGAAAGAGGAAGTGTGTACCCTACAATAAAGGGGTAGGCGTAGAACACGCAGTACCCCGGACGATCGAAGTGAACTATGTCGTCCCCCTTCACCGGCCGCATATCGATGTAATTGGGGATTCCCCACCTTTCTTTCAACTCTACAATCCCCCTTTCCCTTACGACGGAAGGGACAGGTTCCGGCTCCGGTCCTCCGCTAAAACTGAAGTCAGTCGCCTCTCTCTCTGGGCGAGGCAAGATCTCAACCACTGAGGGAATCTCCTCATCCTCCGCCGCATCCGCCCCTCCGGTGTCCTGAACAGAACTCTCCGACACCGGATTAGTGGCAGGAAGATTGTCGTGAGAAGATTCACCAGCCATTTCTTAGCATAAAACGCGCCAAAAAAGTAATAAGAAAAAGAGATGAAAGATTTCAATGGACAAGAAGGTAAGTAGAAATTCGAGGTATCAAAAAAAGTTATATCTGAAGAACTCTCTCAAGCGAAAAATGAGTGAATCAATCAAGTGACAAGTTTTCTCTATTTATAAGAGACACAAATTCCCCAAACACGGAACCCAGGAGTCGTCATTCGAATCTGATAAGGCACAAAACGTTTTAGGCTCCTAGAAACGTGTGTCATAATGATGGTAACCACGAACCAACGCTTCAACGCCAACCGACGTTTCGATTCCGAAACTGCCGCAACGGTCGACGAGGATCGAAAGGACACCACCACTACGCTACAAAACCACAAAATACGACTAAGGAACGAAAAGTTATAGGCCAGATTTCTCTCGACTTCGTAACGAACATGATCCGTCTGCCAAAGTTTGACATAGGACGACCCCGACAGACAGAGGGACTAACTGTATTGGTCAAAATATGACCACCACGCCCAGGTTGCCCAACACCCCGTCTCAGTAACTGGGCAGTGAAAGTCACTAGAGCCCACTCCATTTCTACTCTGTGCCATTCGACGAATCGAAAAGAGTAACGCCAAAAATCACGACCAGGACACATTAGTGACAAGAAAGCATCGACTCAAGCAAAGGGTAAAAGGGCCTCGACTATATATAGCCAAAAAAAGCTCTGAATTCATCCATTCTCTCAAAAACGGATAACAAAAAAGCTCCTTCCTTATATCTTCAAGAAAATGAGGAAATGACCTTGAGGAATATATGTAAATTTACTTCCTCATCAATTGATGAGAAAGACAATACTAAATCTAAATAAGATCAATCTTGCCTCTTTCGTCTCATATGCAATCATTATTGTTAACTTTTCGATCCATAATTAATTGTGTTTGACTAAGATTGACCTCATTCATCTTTGATTGATTTGTTCAAAAAGGTTTTAATATCTTTTGAGTCAAACAAACATTACCTGAGAAATTTTCACTGGAGCAAATCCGCTCCCAAAATGAAGTCACTCGACAATTTTAGGACAACATTAATAATTAGAAAAAATTTAATTAAAAAATTATAATAGAAAAAAATAAAAATATAGAAAGACGTAAATTTAGATAACCTATGATTATTTATATTTGAGAATAAGTTAAAATATAAAAGAAAACTAAAATTTACTTAAGATATTAAAGACTTATTGAATTTAAAAAATAAAAAAAATTCAAGCAACAAAATAAGATCTTAAATAAATTATTCTAATTATTTATAATATAACAAAAAATTAAATAATTATTAAACGATGTTTTAATAACAAAAAAATAAAGTCATATTAATATTGATAAATCGGGTAAATGAATATTTTGTATTTAAATATTACTATAATATTTAGATATAATGTGTTCTAACAATTAAGAAATATTTTTCTATGATTAATATTTAAATTGAGTGCAGTTAGTTTAAGTTTGAAAGCATAACATAATTTTTTGAAAATGCCGTCCAATTTAGAAAATAGAATTATAAGAGTTTTTTAAATTTGAGATGAGATTGTGTCACGACCCCCAAACGCGGACCCGATCGTGATGACATCTCTCATGAAGACAAGGCCAACCGACACATTTCAGATTTAGTTTTAAGCAATTAAACAATAAGCATTTAGTCTTAAACAGGATATAAATTCAAAAGTAAGCAGTGACAATACAAAACAATTTGCGGAATACAACCCAACACAGTCCGATACCGGGGTGTCACTAGTCATGAGCAACTACCAAATCCGGATAAATATAAGAAAGGTCTACAAAGCTACTACAGAGTCACTAATCAAAGAAAGGAAATGAGATAAAGGGGGAGAAGCACGGGACTGCGGACGCCAAGCAGCTACCTCGTGAACTCCGAAATCTGCCGGGAGCTCTCAACCCTCGCTAGCAGGATCAACAACGCCTGAATCTACACATGGGGTGAAGGGAGTAAAGTGAGTACTCCAACTCAGTAAGTAATAATCATAAATAAAGACTGAAAGCAAGAAATCACGTAAGGCACATTATAGGTTATATGGAAACAGTAAAAGCCAGTAAAAATAGTGAAACAGTGATATGTGTAAAGTCAGTTTAGTTCAGTTCAAACTTCATGAAATGCCTTTTTAACTATTAACCAGGTAAGAGACAGACAAATAAGACAGATAAGCACATAAAGGATTGCCCTTCGGGCACAATATCAACAATACCAGTCCCCCGGGCTATATCTCACATCACAATGGGGACCCGCGCTCACTGGGGGTGTACAGACTCCTGGAGGGGCCCCTTTCATCCCCAGCGCAATATCAAGCCATCTTGTGGCATCATCACTAGGCCTTCAGCCTTGTATCAACAAGCCACCTCGTGGCATACAAATCTCAGGCTCTCGGCCTCATAATCATAATCAGTGTTCCCTCACAACATAGACCCTCGACCTTACCCAGTCAGAATCTCACAAGCCACTCGGACAACAGTAAAACATGATGCTCAGCCCAAATTATCATTTAAAATATCGTTTAATATATTAAAACAGAGTAGACATGGCTGAGTTATGAAAACAGTAGAATATAGCATGACTGAGTACAAGTATAAAGTCAAAATAGTGAGGAAATATCAATAAAAATCCCCTAAGGGTTCAAATAGTTGGCACAAGGCCCAAATATGGCATTCAACCCAAAACATGATGATAGCAAATAGTTTTCAGTCAAATAAGAGGTAAAACAATCACTCGGGATGTACTAAGTCACAATCCCCAATAGTGCACGACCTCACGCTCGTCATCTAGCGTGTGCGTCACCTTAATATAGCATAACGATGTGCAATCTGGGGTTTCATATCCTCAGAATCATGACGTCAAAATATGATAAGGGAACGAAGCCCAAGCGAAAATAATCAATTTATAGCATAAATTCCAAAATTACCAAAACCCGACCCCCGGGCCCACGTCTCGGAATTCGATAAAATTCACATCAATAGATTCCTCATCTTCCCCGAGTTCATACATATCAAAAAGTACCAAAATCTGACCACAAATGGTCCCTCAAATCCTCAAGTCTAGGTCTCCAATACCAAGCCCTAGTTTCCCCAATTTTAACCCTTAAATTCCATTAACTATAGCTCTAATCCGTGAAATAATACCATAGGAACGAGTTTTAGGCCCAAAATCCTAACCTCAATGAAGTTCCCTTGAAATCCTTCTTCAAAATTGTCCAAAAAGCTCCCAAGCCAACTTAGAAATGGTGGAATAGCTCAAAAATCGCAAAGGAAACAATTTATACTTTCTGCACCAGGGATTTTTTTACTTGTGGTCAATCCACCGTATCTGCGGTAGCGCTTTTGCGGTCCAAGCGCCGCTTCTGCGGCTTTTCACTTAAACGCCCACTTTCGCTTCTACGATTCCCTTCCCGCACCTGCGCCATCGCAGATGTGATTCCTCAGCCGCTGTTGTGGCTCCAGCCTTCCCAGGCCCTTTCCGCTTCTGCGCCCCTCTTCTTCGCATCTGCGGCATCGCACCTACGGTCCCCAATCCGCAGGTGCGGAAACAACAGAAGCAGAAAATCTGCAGCTTCATCAAAATTCCAAACTCTTTGTCAACAATCTGAAATCACCCCGAGGCCCCCGGGACCTCAACCAAAAGCACAAACATGACCCATAACCTTATTCAAACATATAACAATCTTCAAAACACCTCAAACAACATCAAATCAACCAAAACACATCGGATTCAAGCCTAAGTTTCCAAAACTCTTCTGAATTCTACTTTTGATAAAAAACCTGACCAAACCACGTCTGAATGACCTAAAATTTTGCACACACATCCCAAATGACACAACGGAACTACTGAAACTCTCAGAATTCCATTCCGACCCCTATATCAAAATCTCACCAATCAACCGGAAAACGCCAAAAACCCAATTTCGTCAATTCAAGCCTAAATCTACACTGGACCTCTAAAACACATTTCAATCATTCTTCTAAGTCCCAAATCACCTCCCGAAGCTATTCGAACCATCGGAATTCACATCCGAGCCTTCTAACACATAAGTCAACATCCAATTGACTTTTTTAAATTAAGCTTCCTCAAAAGAGACTAAGTGTCTCAAACCTTAGTAAAACCTTTCCAAACCCGAGCCAACCAACCCGATCACATATAGAACCGATAGACAAAGCAATAAGAAGAAGAAATGGGGGAAATCGGAGCGGTAACTCATGAGACGACTGGCTGGGTCATCACGTCCTCTCCAACTTAAACAAACGTTCGTCCTCGAACTAGTCAAGAAACATACCTGAAGCCTCAAATAGGTGAGGATATCTGCTCTTCATCTCCCGCTCGGTCTCCCATGTAGCCTTATCCACGGATCGACCTCTCCATTGCACCTTCACTGAAGCTATATCCTTTGATTTCAACTTTCGAACCTGACGCTCTAAAATAGCTGTTGGCTCCACATCATAAGTCAAATCACCATCCAACTGAACCGTTCTGAAATCCAGAACATGAGAGGATCCCCAATATTCTTCCGGAGCATAGAAACATGAAATATCGGATGCACACTCGACAAGCTGGGTGGCAAAGCAAGCTCATAAGCCACCTCCCCAATCCTCCGAAGCACCTCAATAGGCCCAATGAACCGAGGACTCAATTTACCTTTCTTCCCAAATCTCATAAAACCCTTCATGGGTGAAACTTTCAACAGAACCTTCTCACCAACCATGTAGGACACATCCCGAACCTTCCTGTCAACATAACTCTTTTGTCTCGACTGCGCTGTACGAAGCCTCTCCTAAATCACCTTCACCTTGTCTAAGGCATCCTACACCAAGTCTGTCCCAATAGCCTAGCCTCACCCGGCTTGAACCAACCAACTTGAGATCTACATCGCCTCCCATACAAAACCTCATATGGAGCCATCTGAATACTTGACTGGTAGCTGTTGTTATAAGAAAACTTTGCAAACGGTAGAAACTGATCCCATGACCCTCCAAAATCAATGACACAAGAGCACAACATGTCCTACAATATTTGAATAGTGTGCTCAGATTGCCCGTCCGTTTGAGGGTGAAAAGTTGTGCTCAACTCAACCTAAGTACCCAACTCTCGCTGCACAGACCTCCAAAACTACGAAGTAAACTAAGTGCCCCTATCTGAAATGATGAAAACTGGGACACCATGCAGACGAAAAATCTCCCGGATATAGATCTCTGCCAATCGCTCTGAAGAATAGGTAGTACACACAAGAATGAAGTGCGCGAACTTGGTCAGCCGATCCACAATCACCCAAATAGCATTGAACTTCCTCAAAGTCCGTGGGAGCCCAACTACAAAGTCCATAGTGATCCGCTCCCACTTCCACTCTGGAATATCCATCCGCTGAAGCAAGCCACCCGGTCTCTGATACTTATATTTCACCTGCTGACAATTGAGACACCAAGCTACAAATCCCACAATATCTTTCTTCATTCTTCTCCACCAATAATACTGCCTCAAATCCTGATACATCTTTGCGGCACCCGGATGAATGGAATATTGTGAGCTATAGGCCTCCTCCAGAATCAACTCCCGAAGCCTATCTACATTTGGCACACATATCCGGCCTTACATCCTCAACACCCCATCATCACCAATAGTCACATCTTTGGCATCATCATGCTAAACTCTATCCTTAAGGACAAGCAAATGTTGATCATCATACTGGCTCTTTCTGATGCGATTATATATGGAAGACCGAGAAACCACACAAGCCAATACCCGATTAGGCTCCGAAATATCTAACCTCACGAACCGATTGGCCAAGGCCTGAACATCAACTGCAATAGGTCTCTCCCCAACTGGAATATATGCCAAACTCCCTATACTCACCTCCTTTCAGTTCAAAGCATCGGCCACCACATTGGCCTTTCCTGGATGCTACAATATAGTAATATCATAATTCTTTAGCAACTCCAACCACCTTCGCTGCCTCAAATTAAGATCCTTCTGCTTGAACAAGTGCTGGAGACTACGATGATCAGTAAACACCTCACAAGACACACCTTCAACGCGTGAACTATGGCAACCAACTCCAAATCATGAACGGGGAAGTTCTTCTCATAGGGCTTCAACTGACGAGAAGCATAAGCAATAACTCTGCCCCTCCTACATCAATACACAACCAATACCAACTCTCAAAGCATCATAATACACGATATATGAACCTGAAGCGGATGGCAAAACTAACACTGGAGTCGTGGTCAAGGTCGTCTTGAGCTTCTGAAAGCTCTCCTCACACTCGCCCGACTATACAAATGAAGCAACCTTCTGAGTCAACTTGGTCAAGGGCAATGCGATGGATGAAAATCCCTAAACAAACTGGCGATAATAACCCGCCAAACCAAGAAAACTACAAATCTCTACGGCTGAGGATGGTCTGGGACAACTCTGAACTGCCTCTACCTTCTTTGGATCAACCTGAATACCCTCACTAGACACCACGTGCCCCAAGAAAGCCACTGAACTGAGCCAAAACTCACACTTGGAGAATTTTGCATACAACTTCTCCTCCCTCAATCTCTGCAACACAACTCTCAAATTCTCCGCGTGTGCCTCCAAACTATGTGAATACACCGAAATATCATCAATGAAGACTATGACGAACGATTCAAGATAAGGTCGGAACACGCTGTTCATCAAGTGCATGAACGCTACTGGGGCATTGGTCAGCCCAAAAGACATCACCGAGAACTCATAATGACCATATCGGGTCCTGAAAGCCGTCTTAGAATATCCGAGTCCCTGATCATTAATTGGTGATAACCTGAACGGAGATCAATCTTGGAGAACATTCTCGCTCCCTGAAGCTAGTCAAATAAATCATCAATGCGAGACAAAGGATACTTGGTCTTAACTGTTACTTTGTTCAATTGCCTATAATCAATGCATATCCTCATAGTGCCATCCTTCTTCCTCATAAATAGAATCAGTGCACCCCAATGTGACACATTAGGCCGAATGAACCCCTAATCAAGGAGTTACTAAAGTTGGTCCTTTAACTCCTTCAACTCTGCTGGTGCCATATGATACGGTGGAATAGAAATGGGCTGAGAACCCGGCACCAAGTCAATACCAAAGTCAATATCCATGTTCGGTGGCATGCCCGGTAGGTCTACAGGAAACACATCGGGAAAATCCCTCACAACTGGAACAGAATCAATACTAGGAGTCTCTACACTGACATCCCTCACAAAGGGTAGATATGCAAGACAGCCCTTCCCAACCATACTCTGGGCTTTCAAGAATGAGATTACCCTACTGGGAACATAATCAGTCACACCTCGCCACTTAATCTGTGGCACACCCGGTATAGCCAATGTGACTGTCTTGGCATGATAGTCCAGAATAGCACGACACGGAGATAGCCAATCCATGCCCAGAATGACATCGAAATCCACCATACACAGTAATAAATGATCCAATTAGGTCTCCAGACCCCCAATAGTCACCACACACGACCGGTACAAACGGTCTACAACAACAGTATCGCCCACCGGGATAGATACATGAACAGGTGAAATAAGAGACTCACGGGGCGTACCCAAATAACAAGAAAAGTATGATGACATATAAGTAAATGTGGAACCGAGATCAAATAATACAGAAGTATCTTTGTGGCAGACTGAGACAATACCTATAATAATAGCATCAGAAGCAATAGCATCGGGTCTGCCTGGAAGTGCATAGAAATGGGCCTGACCGCCACCTGATCGACCTCCCCCTCTAGGGCGACCCCTAGCTTATTGACCTCCACCCCTAGCTGGATGGGTGGGTGATGATGAAGTAACTAGCGCTGAAGCCAATGACTGAGCCCTCTACTAAGATGGACCTGCAAGACGACGAGGACATTACCTCTTTACACTCATAGCAACTCTCGGGTGCTGGATAAGGGGACTGAAGGGAACCTCTAGCACCGGAATGACTAGCAGATGCACCTAGCATAGAAGAGCCCCGAACTAATAGAGCACGGGACGAACTCTGAGCTGGAAGGGCACTAAGTAATAACTAGCCCTAATGAGAACTGTGAGAACCATGACCCGATGACGCCCCATGATAACCTGGGCGAGCTGGCTAAGCATGCTTGAATGGATGGCCTCTGTCATGCTGAAACTGACCTCTCGAAGGAGTACCACTGTAACTACCAGATCCTTGAGGCCTCTTGGCCTCCCTCTCGTCTCGCTCCTAGCGATGAACTAACTCAATCTCACGAGCAATGTCTACCACCTCCTTAAAAGTAGCATCAGTCACCCTCTCTCTGGTCATAAGAATATGAATCTGATAAGTGAGGCCATCAACAAACCTCCTAATCCTCTCTCTATCTGTCGGAACCAACCAAATCGCATGGCGAGCTAACTCAGAGAACCTCATCTCATACTACGTCACAGTCATCTCTGTGAGCACGTGATTTTTGCCCTATATGAATTACTCCCATAAATTCAAAACAAAATAATTTCTTTCAGTGTTTGCAATTTTGGGGATTTTCGTGGCATTTTCTGGTAATTGTTTGCATTTGTCTGTGCATTTTTATTTTATTTAACTAATGAAAATTACAAAAAAAGTATGTTGCATTTGCATTTAGGATTTAATTTTACATTTTAGGATTAATTGACAAATTAGTTATTTTATAAAAATAGGAAAAAATCACAAAAATAGTTTATTTTGCACTTTTAATTTTAATTTTGAATTTTGGTGGGTTTTCCTTTAATTTGGTTTTTAATTATTTGTAGTAGCAATTATTAGGGTTAATTAATTTAATGTGGTAGGATAATTTGGTTTAGGATTTAATTTAGGTTTTAGTTTTAATTTTGGAAAGAAGAAAATTTTTTTTTAAGAAAAATGAATTGGAAAAAGGAAGGAAGTAAAGAAGGTTTAAATTTGGGCTCAAACCTAATCCAACTGTCCCAGTCCAAACGGAAGCCACCCAATACCCGGTCCGGATCCCCCCTCAAACGAAATGACGTCGTGTTGATCAGTGTCGATCTGAGCCGTTGATCTCTACTTGATCGAACGGCTTAGAACTAAAGCCTAGGGAGTATTTATATGTCTGAATCTATCCCACCCCCCCCCTCAAAACCCTTCTGCTCAACACCCCACCAAAACACCCAAGCTTAACCCTAACGGAGCCACCCCAATTTCCACCGCCGTCCACCGGCAGCGCCACCCCCAACCACTCCCAAAATAACACTGCATGATCATCAAGAGCCCCTCATTCTGAATCCCAACTCCACTTCCCTCGAATCACTCCAGAGTCTCTCGAATCTTAGATTGAAGGGATGAACCCTAACTCCCAAAAGCTCCTGATTCAAGTTTGCTTTCAAGATTTAGGCTTGTTTTGATGTTATTCGTGTGTTCTTATTAAGAACACACGATTAATATCATAGTTGACCGGAAAATCCGAGAAGTTGATGATTCAAACTCCATTCCTCAATTGCTCGAGTCTGAGTAGGTACTTCCTTTACTTCTTTTCAGTTTAAGCTAGCTTTCTTTCTTTCCTTCCATTTCTCTGTTTCTCCTTTTCTTCTTGATTTTTTTCTATTTTTTTTGTTTTTCATTTAGTCCTGCATGGCTAATTATGAAATTGTTTTGGTCGGTTTGGTTAAATTTTAACTAGTAAGTATTTTAGCTTAATTTGTTAATTGATGAAATGTTCTTCGGGTTTACAATCCGTTTGAGCCCAAACATTTTCTTTTGCTATTTTTGGTTCTGCTTTTAGTTCTTTTGTTTGGGTCTTTGATTTAACTTGGGTCCAAAGGGGAAGGGATTAGCCCAGATGGGGATTTAATTTGGGTCTGCAAATCTATGACCCATAGTTGGTTTAGGTTGGGAGGGTAAATATCAAAGGTCTGAAGGGTAATTTGGGGTAATTGGTTGAGGGAATCTTTGTATAACAGAATAGGAAGCTTCCTAAGAAGCTGGGTTGGGGCTGTTTTGATAATCTGGTAACTACATTAGGGACAGTTAAGCAAAAAGGAAATTAGGCTAGGGATTTTTAAGCTGAAATGAAAATTGGAGGAGAGTAGTAGTACAAATTTAATCTCTCTATTGCTGTCCTACTCCCTTGCCTATAAAGGCTCATTTTCTTGCCATTCAAGGCAGACGAAAAGAGATAGAAAAATACAGAAAATCAAAAAATCGCTGGCAAAACAAAAATTACTGTTCCATTGAAAGTTTCTGTAATTCTTGAGGCTCTCACTTCTGAAACAATCTCTGAACAATCAGGGGCTAAAATGGTTTGAGCTTGGTTGGTTTTCAAAAGTTTGGTTCAAATTTTGGCTGTTTTTCTATCGCTGGGCATCAGTCGATATTTTTGTTGATTCAAAGTTTGGTTAAAAGCTGGTTTCATTGGTTATTTCTGGGCTGACTCTACTGCTGCTGTTGATTAAATTCTTATTCTCCTTATTTCTTTCTTCAATTCCAGGTACACATCTTGATTCTAGACATGTAAAGAGGTTTCAAGTGTTATGAAGAAATGAGGATTCTTGTTACTTGCTAGATGTCTTTCTCTGTTGTTCGTTTTCATTTGATTTGTTAGTCCATGTCTTCTGTTCTAGTAGGTGTAAATAATGTTATGCCATGAACCTTTGAGATTTATTTTGGGACTTGTAATTGGACTCTGTTTGGTGTTCATTCATTCAATCTGTTCTAGAGATATCTGTAAGGGATTGTAGGGAGTAGTCTTAGGGTTTGCTAAGTAAATATGTTCGCCTAATAGTGTTAGATCAAAACTTGTTTTCCACAAATAATATTGACCTCTCTGTATTCATTTGTTAAGAGTATGAATTCGTGTGAGTGAGAGTTTGAGTATCTTGTTGAGATCCAAGTGATCTGTATGTTAGGTTCAGGGACTTTTTTTAGTATTGGGAACATGCCTATTTCAATTTGAGTTCATTAATTAATTGGAGATATAAATGTCAGGTGTATTTTTTTTAATCAGTTATGCATGGGCAGTTTCAATTAGAAATGGTGTTGGAATTTCTGAATGGCTAATTAGTTATCTTGTACTTGAATAACTTGAATCCATAAGTAAAGAGTTAATTCCATCTCATGCTTCATGTAATGTCTTGATGGATTTATAATTAATTCATTGTGCATAAAGATGGGTTCAGAAAACTTAGGCCCAGTGTTCGCCCAATTAATGAAATCAAGGCCATTTGAGATTGCTAGTGACCTTCCCCGCATTAAAGGAATTGTGCACAAATACTCTGATGCCTTCGCATGCCGGGAGACTCTATCTCGAGTCCGGCCTTAGTCCATATCCGATTCTCTAAAGCCTTGGGCTCATGTTGGGTTTGGTTGAAAGCCTTGGTGTTAGTCTATTAATTTTAAATGGGTCTGAGCTTTTCATCTAAATTGCATTGATAATTCTTTCCTTTAATTAATTGAATTTTCACTAATTACATGGTGAGGTGTGCTGTATTAAATAGGAAATAGTTATGGCCCTCACAATAGGATCTAAAAGTTCGAATAAATCGAGGTGTGTCGTGCCAAATAAAATCTTGAAATGCATGGCCCTCGCTTAATTAATATTTTAACCCTTTAGAAATCGAGGTATGCCATTTAGTTGAATTTCCCATGGCCCTCGCAAAGTTAAAAATGCATAGTTGCTTTAGGCGCATTATTTTAATAATATTACCTTCCTAAACTCGGGTGTGCATTTCATGTGATCCAAATCCAAATATTAACAACGTTGAATAAAATGTGTTCCGGATTGCGGGTGCATTTCATGTGGCGCAGTCCAAAGACATGTTTTAGATGGCGTTGAAATCTTTCTTAAAATAATTAAAAGTAGTTTAAAGTTAAAATGCACATAGGTTCAAAAGTGTTTTAAAATCAAATAATAGGTCGACTATAACAGTTGAGCGACCTTGCTAGAACCACGGAACTCGAGAATGCATAACACCTTCTCCCGGATTAACAGAATTCCTTACCCGGATTTCTGGTTCGCGGACTGTTAAACAGAGTCAATCTTTTCCTCGATTCGGGATTGGAACTGGTGACTTGGGACACCATAAATCTCCCAAGTGGCGACTCTGAATCTTTTAATAAATATAATCCTGTTTTGATTGTCCTTAAATTGGAAAAACTCCCTTTATTTATACCCTTCCGGGGGTGTAGGTAAAAAAGGAGGTGTGACAGCTCTGGCGACTCTGCTAGGGATCGAACCCACGACCATGTGGTTCAGGGTTCAAGAATTCGAGCTTAGAATAATTTTTATAGTTGGCTTTATCCATTATCTGAATTTGTTACATAATTTGGGCCTAATGTGCTAATTGATTGCTTTTACCGCTTTGATATTCCGTGAACTGTATATAAACTGTTGCAAAATCCTTCCTCTCTCTGAGTCTTCTAAAACATGAAGAAGTGTGCACATCGTGTGGCTTCTTTTCTGTTAGAGTCATATCCCAAATTTAGAACGAGGTTCGGACAAGTTGCAAAGCCGGTGAAGCTTCCGTATTCCCGGTACGCTGCCCCCCTCGGCTCGAGTTGTCCGCTCGGGTAAGCCAGGTCTAGAACAATAAACCCCAGGATTTAAACCTAGCAAAACACAGCTTCATGTCAGATCCCTAGTAGGAACGTTTGTTTGCATCATGTGCATTTTGACTTTGGAGACTCAACACAGGGGTTGGGTCTGTCTAGGACAGGTGCACCCGAAACAAAAAGACCATCCTGGTGCATCCTACTTGCTACTTGTGCATTTATTTGCTTCGGACTTGCATGTTGACTGGCTTATGTATATTGGGAAAGGTTGAGGAAAGAGAAATGGCAGTATGAGGGTTAAAAAGAGTTA